>NC_080175.1:41564455-41834455 GCF_950295315.1 Erinaceus europaeus | reverse complement strand
AAGGAAGCTGAGCCCCCACTGGAGACAAATGCGGGACTACCAGGTCCTCAAGACAATATGGGGGTCACTGAGGCCCAGAGAAGGCGCCAGCCTCCTCCCAAGCCCCCACGCAGGAACAAGGGAAGAGTAGTCTGGTACTCTGGGTCGTGCCCTTACAGTGACTGGCCCCCTACCCTGAAGGAAAAGGCTCAGAAGGGACCAGGACCCCAGGAGCCTAAAAAGGAGCTGCAACCTGTGGAGGAGGTAAGCACCCATCACTTCCTGAGCAAACAGGCACATTCCCCTGGGCCTTTGGGGAACTGAACCACATACAAGACATGTTGCTAATCCCCTGCTGTCCTGGATAAGGGTGGTGCTGGGCTGAACAGAGTGCACTTCATGATTCTGGTCCTTATGGGGGACCATGGCTAGATTTAACTTACTCTTAAAAGACTTGATATAAAGACAGAGATTGAAAGATAGAGAGACAGAAAGAGAGAGAAAGAGAGAGAGAGAGGAAGCAGAGAGGGAAAAACTACAGCCCTGGAACTCCCTACCCTGGGAGGTTTCCGTCTACTCCAAGCTCACACACTCACAGGGGGAGACACAAACACACATAGACACACAGAAAAACACAAATACACACACACACAGAGAAAGACGCAGGGTAAAGAAGCGCAAAGCCAGGAGAGGCAATTAGCTGACTCCAAAACTTTTCACAATTGACTCCTAGGAGTGACTTTTCAGCCCCATGAAACTCAGCCCATTAAAGCCTCTGTCCACACTCTGACTTCTGGGGGATGGAATAGGTCACATTGGTGGTGAGAGGTGCAGGATGGGGTCACTGGGGTCTCTCCCAAGGCTGAATGCACTGTGTGGGCTGAGACAGGTCGCTAAGCCATTTGGGGAGAGTAACTTGCAGTCAGTTCCTTTAATTAATCATCCACAGGCAAAGGGAACACTGGGGAGCAAGAGGTGAAGGTCCCTCAGTTTACTCTTTCGAAGCATGAGCTTCCCACCCTTCAGAGAGGGTCTCTCATCTGGTCAGCTGTAACATATGATATGTCTACACTCTGGCTGATAAAGGCTGAAGCACAGAGTCTCAAGCTGGGCTCCCTGTGTCCCTGTCTCTGCAGATGACCACAAGGAACACACTGGTCACAGAAGGGGATTCACCAGGTGGTCTGTGCCCCTGTGACACCTCGGGGCAGCTTCCCCACAACAATAAGGAAGCTGAGCCCCTGCTGGAGGCAAAAGTGGCCCTGCCAGGTCCCCAAGACAATATGGGGGCTGCCAAGGCCCAGGGAAGGCGCCAGCCTCCTCCTCCCAAGCCCCCACGCAGGAACAAGGGAAGAGTAATCTGGTACTCTGGGTCATGTCCTTATAGTGACTGGCCCCCATCACTGAAGGAAAGGCCTCAGAGGGGACCAGGACTACAGGAGCCTGAAGAGAAACTGCAACCTGTGCCGGAGGTAAGTGCCTGTCATTCTTGAGCCCACTGGCACTTTGCCCTTAGGCCTGGGGGGACCTGATCACCAGAAAGGCATGTGGCTAGTCCCCTGCTATCTAGGCTAAGGGTGATGTTGAGCTGAACACAGGGCACTTCATGATTCTGGTCCTCATGGGTCCCATGACCATATTTAACCCTCTCTTAAAAGACTTAATACAAGGACAGAGATGGAAAGAGTGAGAGACAGAGAGAAACAGACAAAAAGATGAGAGAGAGAAAGCAGAGAGGGAAACACCACAGGCCAGGAGCTTCCTCCCCTGGAAGGGTTCTGGTTTTTCCCAGCTCACACGTACAGAGAGAGAGAGAGAGAGAGAGAGAGAGAAACACACCAACACACAGAGAGAGACATAAAGAGAAACACACTTTGACACAGAGAGAAAAACACACACACACACACACATACACACACACACACACACACACACACACACACACACACACACACTGGGCAAAGCAGCGCACTAGCCAGAACAGCTAATTAGTTGACTCCAAAGCTCTTCACAAGTGACTCCTAGGAGTGACTCCTCAGCCCCATGGAACTCAGCCCACTGAAGCCTCTGTCTACATCCTCACTTCCTGTGGGTGGAATAGGTTATAATGGGGTGAGAGGAGCAGAATGGGGACACAAGGGTCTCCTTCAAAGCAGAGTAAGCTCTGGGCTGAGAGCACTAAGCCATTTGGGGTCAATTGTGTTGTCAGAGCTTTTCCCTCATCTACAGGGAAAGGGAACACCTGTGAGTGAAATATGGGGTCCCTAGTTGAGACTCTTTCATAACATGTGCTCCCCACCCTCATCAGAGGGTCCCAATCATCTGGTCAGCTGTGACATGTGACATGTCCATACTCTAGCTCATGAGGGGCAGATACACACAGTCTCAGGTTGGGTTCCCTGTGTCCCTGTCTCTTCAGATGACTACAGAGGTCATGCAGGACACATAAGGGGACATGCCAGGTGACCTGTGTCCCTGTGACACCTCAGGGCAGCTGTCCTGTGACAACAAGGAAGCTGAGCCCCTGCTGGAGGCAAATGTGGCCCTGCCAGTTCCCCAAAACAATATGGGACCACCCAGTCCCAGGGAAGGCGCCAGCCTCCTCCCAAGTCCCCACGAAGCAACAAGGGAAGAGTAGTCTGGTACTCAGGGTCGTGCCCTTACAGTGACTGGTCCCTCCCCTGGAAGATAAGCCTCAGAGGGCACTAGAGAGAGAGAGAGATGAGGGAGAGAAAGCAAAGAGGGGAACACCACAACACTGGAGCTTCCTCCTCTGGGAGGGTTCGCTCTCATTCATACACACACAGGGCAAAGCAGTGCACTAGCCAGGAGAGCTAATTAGTCGACTCTAAAACTTTTCACAACTGGCTTCTAGGAGTGACTACCCAGCCCCATGGAACTCAAGCCATTGAAGTCTCTGTCCAAAGCCTCACTTCCTGGGGGTGGAATAAGTCATAATGCCTGTGAGAGGAGCAGGATGGGCCTACAGGGGTCTCTCCCAAGGCCGAATATGCTGTGGGCTAAGCCATTTGGGGGACCAGTTGGTTGTCCCTCATCCACAGGGAAAGAATCCTATTTCCCTGTGAGTGAAATATGGGGTCCCTAGTTGAGACTCTTTCAGAACATGTGCTCCCCACCCTCCTCATAGGGTCCCGATCATCTGGCCATCTGTGACATGTCCACATGCTGGCTCATGAGAGGCAAATACACACAGTCTCAGGTTGGGTTCTCTGTGTCCCTGTCACTGCAGATGACCATAGGGGACACACAGGTCACAGAAAGTGACACACCAGGTGGCCTGTGCCCCTGTGACACCTCAGGGCAGCTGTCCCCCAACAACAAGGAAGCTGAGCCCCCACTGGAGCCAAATGTGGGACTGGCAGGTCCCCAGGACAATATGGAGGCCTCCAAGGCCCAGGGAAGGCGCCAGCCTCCTCCTCTCAAGCCCCCATGCAGGAACAAGGGAAGAGTAGTCTGGTACTCTGGGTCATGCCCTTACAGTGACTGGCCCCCTCCCCTGAAGGAAAAGCCTCAGAGGGGACCAGGACCCCAAGAGCCTGAAGAGGAACTGCAACCTGTGCAGGAGGTAAGTGCCTGTCACTTCTTGAGCCCACAGGCCCTTTGCCCTTGGGCCTGGGGGGACCTGAACACCAGAGGAGGCATGTGGCTAGTCCCCTGCTATCTAGGCTAAGGGTGGTGCTGGGCTGAACACAGGGCACTTCATGATTCTGGTTCTCATGGGGCCCATAACCATAGTTAGCCTTCTCTTGAAAGATTTAATATATGAACAGAGATGGAAAGAGTTAGACAGATAAAGAAAAAGAGAGAGATGAGAAACAGAAAGAGATGAGAGAGAGAAAGCAGAGAGGGATACACCACAGCCCTGGAGCTCCGTTCCCTGGAAGGGTTCTGGCACCTTCCAGCTCTCTCTCACAAACACACAGGGCAAAGCAATGCACTAGCCAGGAGAGCTATTTAGTTGACTCTAGAACTTTTCACAACTACTCTGGAGGTGGCTTCTCCCAGCTCTCTCTCAGAAACACACAGGGCAAAGCAATGCACTAGCCAGGAGAGCTAATTAGACGACTCTAAAACTTTTCACAACTACCCTGGAGGAGTGACTCCTCAGCCCCATGGGACTCAACTGATGGAAACCTCTGTCCATATCCTTACTTCCTGGGGGTGGAATTGGTCATAATGGTGGTGAGAGGAGCAGGATGGGGGCAGGGGGGTATCTCTGTGGGCTAACACAGGTTGCTAAGCCATTGGGGGACAAGTGGGCTGTCAGTGCTTTTCCCTCATCCACAGAGAAATGGAACACCTGTGAGTGAGAGGCAGGGTCCCTAACTGAGACTCTTTCATAATTGTGCTCCCCACCCTCCTCATAGGGTCCCTTATCTTGTCAGCTGTGACATGTGACAGTTCCACACTCCGGCTCATGAGGGGCAGATACACACAGTCTCAGGTTGGGTTCCCTGTGTCCCTGTTTCTTCAGATGACCACAGAGGCCATGCAGGACACAGAAGGGGGAACGCCAGGTGGCCTGTGCCCCTGTCACACCTTGGAGCAGCTGCCCCCCAACAACAAGGAAGCTGAGCCCCTGCTGGAGCCAAATGTGGGACTGGCAGTTCCCCAGGACAATATGGAGGCTGCCGAGATGCAGGGAAGTCGCCAGCCTCCTCCTCCCAAGCCCCCACGCAGGAACAAGGGAAGAGTAGTCTGGTACTCTGGGTCATGCCCTTACAGTGACTGGCCCCCTGCCCTGGAGGAAAGACCTCAGAGGGGACCAGGACACCAGCATCCTGAAGTGGAACTGCAACCTGTAGAGGAGGTGACTACCTGTCACTTCCTGAGCCCACAGGCAATTTTGCTCCTTGGTCTCTGGGGATCTGAGCCCCAGACAGGCATGTGGCTAGTCTCCTGCTGTCCTGGCTAAGGGTGGTGAAGGGCTGAACAAGGAACTACACAATCTTGTCCTAAAGGGGCTCATGACCACATTAGCTTCTCTTGAGAGAGTTAATATAAGGACAGAGATGGAAAGAGACAGAGACATACAAAGTGAGATACACGCGCACACACAAGAGAGAGAGAGAGAAAGAGCAATGGGAGAAAGAGAGGATATACACAGAGAAACACACACACAGACACACACACACACAGAACACAAACACAGAGAACACACACACAGAGAACACACACAAACACACACAAACACACACACATAGGGCAAAGCAACACATTAGCCAGGAGAGCTAATTAGTTGACTCCAAAGCTTTTCACAACTAACTCAGAGGAGTGACTCCTCAGCTCCATGGAACTCAGCCCATTGAAGCCTCTGTCCACACCATCACTTCCTGGGGGTGGACAGATCACAGTGGGGGTGGGAGGAGCTGGATGGGGGCACTGGGGTCTCTCCCAAGGCTGAATACGCTGTGGGCTGAAATAGGTTGCTAAGCCATTTGGGGTCCATTGTGCTATCAGTGCTTTTCCCTCATCCACAGGCAAAGGGAACTCCAGGGAGTGAAAGGTGGGGGTCCCTAGGTGACACTCTTTCAGAGCATGTGCTGCCCACCCTCTGGAGAGGGTCCCTCATCTGGTCAGATGTGACATGTCCATACTCTGGCTCATGAGAGGCAGACACAGAGAGTCTCAGTCTGGGTTCCCTGTGTCCCTGTCTCTGCAGATGTCCACAGAAGACATACATGACACAGAAGGGGACACACCAGGTGGCCTGCGCCCCTCTGACACCTCGGCACAGCTGTCCTCCACCAACAAGGAAGCTGAGCCTCTGCTGGAGGCAAATGTGGCCCTGCCAGGTGCCCAGGACCATATGGGGGTCCCCGAGGTCCAGGGAAGGCACCAGCCTCCTCCCAAGCCCCCATGCAAGAACAAGGTAAGAGTAGTCTGGTACTCAGGGTTGTGCCCTCACAGTGACTGGCCCCCTCCCTTGGAGGACAGGCCTCAAGGGGGGCCAGGGCCCAAAGAGCCTGAAGGGAAGCTGCAACCCAATCAGCAGGTGAGCCCCTGTGACTTCCTAGCCCACAAGCCCTCTGCCTCTGGGCCTGGGAGGACCTGATCTCCAGACAATACTCAGTCTCAGGTGGGATTTCCTGTGTCCCTTTCTCTGCAGATGACCATGGGGGACATGCAGGATGCAGAGAGGAACCCACCAGGTGGCCTTTGCCCCTGTGACACCACGGGGAATATTCCCCCCATCATCACAGATGCTAAGCACCACCTAAAGACCTGTATGGCCCTGCTGGCACTCCAGGACAGGATCCCCATAACCCAAGGAAGACAGCAGCCCCTGACGAAGACCCCACATTGGAACAAAGGCAGAGTCTCCTGGCTCCAGGCACAGGAGCTCCTGAGGCTGCTGGAGACAACCACCCAGGACACACAGAGCCCCAGCAACCCAGTTCTGAACACGCAGCTGGCTCTGCTCAGGGGTGAGTCGTGGGGGTCCTTTGAGCACACAGGTGCGGGCTCTCAGAGGACGCAGAGCTGGGGCTGTGTCACAAATGACTCACCCTGACCTCACGAGACTGAGTGGGACAGTCCTGGGGGTCGGGGCTCTGCATGTTGGGTGTGTGGGTGCTGACATAGCAAGGACCACCTGAGCCAGGCTGACCTCTGTCCCTCTCCTCTCCAGAGTGTCTGCCTGCCCCTGAGCTGCCAGCTATGGCTGTGGCCTCAGAGCCTCTCCCCATGGAAGTTGCTCCCACATCTGAAGAGGTCTGCTTCGTGTGGTTCATCCTAATCCTACTTTATCTCTTATGGAAATTCATGTTCTTTTAGATGTCAGTCTGAATAAAGTGTGGATTCCATAGCATAGTTGCTGGTAGTCAGTCACAAGCCATGCTCTCTCCACTCCACAGAGTTTTAAAATATTCCAGAACACTGCTGATCCCAACAGGAGCGCTGAGCCCAGAGCAACACCCACCCCACCCCCAACTCCTTCTCCCCAGACCCTCCTTCCCTGTCAGTCCCAAGACCAGCTGCAAGGCTGGCGCAGCTCAACCTCACTGTGCTCTGCTCCCCAACCCTGGACCTGATGCCAACACTCCCCACTCCTGTGCCCTCCCCTGAGGGACAGCCTGGTCATGCTTGGGGCAGAGGTAGGCAGTGTTCACAGAACTGTCCTCCTCAAGGAGCACCTCAGGATTTCAGAGACCAGGAGTCACTCCATGGGGGCATTCAGTCTGTGGCTTCAACTCCTGGGGTTGTGACCTCAGAGGAGTCACTGCAGGACACAGAGGGCCCATGGGAGGGGTTAGGAGTGCAAAGTTTTACAGCGCCAACCAACAAACCTCCCCTCAGCATCCCCCTACCATTGAGTTGCCTGCTGGTTGGCACCCCCTCAACTTCACTGCACCCCCTCTGCATGGTGCAGGAGGTAGGATCCCTCCAGTGTCCAGTCAATGGGCACCTCTTTCTGTGAAGCTTCAGGAAGCCCAAGACAAGACTCATGTAGTCACACCTCCACCTCTGCCTTGACCACTGTGGAAACCCCCATCTTCAGGGTCTTGTGGGTATCCAGGAGCTGAGCTGTCACCTCTGGGGACACTGTCACCTCCCTGCAAGAGGCAGTCCTCATCCCTGCTGCCTGCTCTCAGCTGAGTGAGGACATGATTTCTTTCACTCCATGTGACCTCAACTGACCACAAACACCAGCAGAGGCAGTGGACACGGGTCTGGACTTGTTGGGGCACACTGGAACTTCACAGTGATGACCCACCAAAGAAGTCCTTCTCTGCAGTGAAGTTTCTGGTGGTGCCTGCAGTGATGAGGGACCTGGAGGGACACTCCCCAGGGTTAGGGAAATGCCAGGGAGTAGTCCCACTCCAGCCTGTGCACAGGGCTCCCTCCCCATACCAACCCTTCAGTGTGCACTCAATATACTCTCCTTCTCTCTCTCTCTCTCTCTCTCTCTCTCTCTCTCTCTCTCTCTCATTGAGGCAGAGAAACTAAGGGTGAAATTCTCAGAGAGACTCCTCCGACTGCTGTCATCAGAACAGCTTTGGTAGAGACCTAGAATCTGCTCTTTCTGCCCAAGAGTCTGCTGAGAACTCAAACAAGCTGTTCTCTCTCTCTCTCTCTCTCTCTCTATATATATATATATATATATATATATATAACCCTTAATCTGGTTGTTAGAAGTTCTTATGGGAAAGTGGATAACTGTATAAAAGGACAAGCTCCTGCACAAGGACCCAGATAAGCCCCCAGACCCCACCTGAAGGGGGAAGCTTCATGAGCAGTGGATCAGGGATGCAGGCATCTCTCTGTCTCTCTCCCCCTTCCCTCTCAATTTCTCTCTGTCTCTATAAAAGAATTAACATATAAAAAGGACAAATACAATGAACAAAGAAGAACTACAAAGCCTTAATGCACCAATCACAGACAAAGAAATCGAAACCGTTATTAAGAATCTCCCCAACAAAAGTCCTGGACCAGATGGCTTCACAAACGAATTCTACAAAACCTTCAGGAAACTGTTAATACCCATACTTCTAAAGCTTTTCCACAAGATTGAAGAAACAGGAACACTCCCTTCCACCTTCTATGAAGCCAACATCACCCTGATACCAAAAGCACATAGAGACACAACAAAAAAGGAAAACTACACACCAATATCTCTGATGAACACAGATGCCAAAATATTAAACAAGATCTTGGCCAACCGGATACAGCAGTATATCAAAAAGATTGTTCATCACGACCAAGTGGGCTTTATCCCAGGAATGCAAGACTGGTTCAACATATGTAAGTCAATCAATGTCATTCACCACATCAATAAAAGCAAAGCCAAAAACCACATGATTATCTCAATAGATGCAGAGAAAGCCTTTGACAAAATCCAAAGCCTATTCATGCTCAAAACTCTACAAAAAATGGGAATAGATGGGAAATTCCTCAAGATAGTGGAATCCATATATAGCAAACTTACAGCCAACATCATACTCAATGAACAGAAGCTGAAAGCATTCCCCCTCAGATCGGGGATTAGACAGGTCTGTCCACTATCACCATTACTCTTCAACATAGTATCAGAAGTTCTTGCCATAGCAATCAAGCAAGAGAAAGAAATCAAAGGAATACAAATTGGAAGGGAAGAAGTCAAGCTCTCATTATTTGCAGATGATATGATAGTATACATAGAAAAACCTAGAGGGGAGACTTCCGGAGGTGGGGTTACAAGCAGCAGCAGATCTGTTTCTCTCCTCTCGTCTCCTCTCCTCTCCTCTCCTCTCCTCTCCTCTCCTCTCCTCTCCTCTCCTCTCCTCTCCTTTCCTCTCCCGGATCAACTAGGAATACCAAAGGAGACCACTTGGGACCACAGCAAGACAGGACTAGAATGGCTACAGGTGTTGGGTAGTATGCCAGCTCCCCCTGGCTTCTGCTTAACCAAGCACCGGTATGCCTCTATAGGGATTGGGTTTGATCCCATTCAAAGCAGTCTATTTACATAAATCACTTTTACATTTACATAAAGCACCATACTCCCTCTAGGGCATTAGTGGTTTAGTGGTAAAATTCTTGCCTGCTCCGCCCCCTCTCCTTGTCACACCCTGATCCTCTCCTTTTCATACCCTGATTTTCACCAGTCACTTTTCTCTCCATCCTCTCTATGTCACATCCTGTTTCCACCCTACTTGGCAAGTATATATAAAGACAGCATTGTGAGTTTTAGGGTACTTGAGTTTAGCTTAGCTCGGCTTAGATTGTGCTGCATCCTGCATGAATAAAGAGATACTGCCTACAGCTCAACCATGAGTCCCTGGTAGTCTGTTACCTGCCCGTGCCTGTGAAGCCAGCCCGGCAAAAACAAATACAGGAACCCACCAAATCACCGATGAGTGCAAACACACATTCCTGGTGAAGAGAGGAGCCTAGGGAGAGACTAAGTGGCTGGCAATAGTCCGGCAGTTTATTAGTTGACACACCACCTCCAGTCTGTTCCACCAACAAGGGGACAGCTGAAGGGAGGAGAGGACTCCCCAGAGACTCACCAAGTGCAACTCTGAGTCTCCATTGCTACTGCCCTCAGAATCTGGAGCAGCGACAGGGATGGACACCAGGGGACAGATCTAACCAGGAAACTCAGGAGAAGACCTATACCTCAGTGACATAGGTGTGGGGCTGTGAAAGTCTCTTTGCATAACCACTGGACAATCTCTGCCACACCCTGCCTTATCTCTTGGTCAGGAGTCAATGATTAAGCTAAGAAGCCTACTTATAGTTTAGAAGCCCTCAGGCTACCATAGCCTACAGAGAAGGAAAAAAAAAGAGACTTTTAAATCACTGAACTCCAACTCAGGGATTAAAATATTATTGAAACAACTGTTAAATACCAACACTGTGAACCCTGTAATTACCTTACTTAGACACAAGTCAATCCAGAAAATAGTGATCAGCAATTTGAAAAGTACTAAGAGAGGGAACTCATAACACAATATATAAAATGGATAAACCAACAAAAAGAAATATTGGAGAAATGAACCAGGACAACAACCCAGCTAAAAGCCACCCCCCAAAGGGTGAAGCACAAAATAACGAGTTCAACATCCAAACATTAGCTAAGGAAATAATCACAGGAGTGAGTAAAGAGTTTGAAAGAATTGTAATCAGAAATACAGGAACAACAAATGAGACTTTGGAAGAAAACACTAACTATCTCAAGGTTATTAGAGAGCTGAAAGCTGAAATAGCTGAGCTAAGAACACAACTAGCTGAACAACCTAAAACAATATCAGAACAGGGAAACAAAATAGATGAACTCCAGAAAACAGCAGAGGGCAGAGAGAATAGAATCAATGAGGCTGAAGACAGAATTAGTAAGATCGAGGATGAATTAGAGACAACTAAAAAAGAAGTAAGAGATATCAAAAAAAGATTAAGAGATGCTGAAAACAACAACAGAGTCCTATGGGATGACTTCAAAAGAAACAATATATGCATTATTGGCTTACCAGAGGAAGAAAAAGAGGGAGAGGAAGAAAGCATTCTTCAGGCCATAATAGCTTAAAACTTCTCTAGACAACATCAAAGACATAAAGATTCAAGAAGCCCAGAGGGGCTCAAACAGAATTAACCCAGACTTAAAGACACCAAGACACACCATATTTAAGAATGGAAAGTAATAAGGGTAAAGATGGGATCCTCAAGGCTGCAAGAGAAAAACAAAGAGTCACCTACAGAGGAAAACCCATAAGATTAGCAGCAGACTTCTCCACACAAACACCACAGGCAAGAAGAGAATGGCAAGATATCTATCGAGTGCTCAATGAGAAAGGTTTTCAACCAAGAATACTGTATCCTGCTAGACTGTCATTCAGACTAGATGGAGGCATCAAAACCTTCTCAGACAAGCAACAGTTGAAAGCATCAACTATCACCAAGCCTGCCCTGAAAGAAGTTCTGAAAGGTCTTATATAAACAGCCAGACCATCATAAATAGGACATATGTCAGAACACTCTAAAACTCTACAAGAATGGCATTAAAATATCTTCAATCTTTAAATATCAGTGGCCTGAAGTCACCTATTAAAAGACACAGAGTAGGAAAATGGATCAGAAGATACAACCCAACAATATGCTGTCTACAGGAAACCCACCTAACTCAACAAGACAAACACAGACTTAAAGTGAAAGGATGGAAAACTATCATACAAGCCAATGGCCCACAAAGAAGGGCAGGAACAGCTATTCTCATATCTGACACGATAGACTTTAAAATAGGTAAGATTAAAAAAGATAGAAATGGATACTACTTAATGCTCAGAGGATCCTTCAATCATGAGGACTTAACAATTATTAACATCTATGCACCCAATGAGAAGCCATCTAAATACATCAAATGTCTACTGAAAGCTACAGCAATACATTAACAGCAACACAGTTATAGTAGGGGACTTCAACACCCCACTCTCTCAACTTGACAGATCATCCAGGCAGAAAATCAATAACGATATAAGGGAGCTAAATGAAGAGATAGATAAATTAGAACTATTGGACATTTTCAGAGTCATTCATCCCAAGAAACTGGAATACACATTTTACTCAAATCCACATGGGTCATTCTCAAGGATAGACCATATGTTAGGCCACAAGGACAGCATCAGCAAATTCAAGAGCATTGAATCATCCCTAGCATCTTCCCAGACCACAGTGGAATTAAACTAGCACTTAACAATCCACAAAAGATTAGTAATAGTCCCAAAATGTGGAAGCTCAACAGTGCACTTCTTAACAACCTCTGGGTCAAAGAGGAAATCATGGAAGAAATCAAAATGTTTTGAGACTTCAATGAAAATGAAGACACAAGCTATCAAAATATTTGGACACAGCTAAGGCAGTCCTAAGAGGGAAGTTCATAGCTATACAAGCACACATTAGGAAACAAGAAAAAGAACAAATTAACAGCCTGATCGTACATCTTAAAGACACTGAAGATGAAGAACAAAGGAACCCTAAAGCAACCAGAAGGACAGAAATCACTAAAGTTAGGCCATAAATAAATAACATTGAGAATAAGAAAACCACACAAAAGATCAACGAAAGTAAATGTTGGTTCTTTGAAAGAATGAACAAAATCAACAAACCTTTAGCCAGACTCACAAAACAAAAAAGGGAGAAGACCCAAATAAATCGGATAGTAAATGAAAGAAGAGATATCACAACAGATACCGCAGAAATTCAACATATCATGCAAGGTTTCTATGAACAACTATATGCCACCAAGCTAGAGAACCTGGAAGAAATGGAAGATTTCCTAGATACCTACTAACTTCCAAAACTAAGTAAAGAGGAAGTGGATAACATGAACAGGCCCATCACAGCTAATGTAATTGACAGTTATCAAACATCTCTCCAAAAATAAAAGTCCTGGACCAGATGGTTTTACAAATGAATTCTACAAAACCTTCAAAGAAGAACTAATATCTCTACTTTTAAAAGTCTTCCAGAAGATTGAAGACACTGGAATACTCCCTGTCAGCTTCTATGAAGCTAACATCACTCTGATACCAAAAGCAGCCAGGGA
The DNA here is from genome assembly GCF_950295315.1 of Erinaceus europaeus. Taxonomy (NCBI): domain Eukaryota; kingdom Metazoa; phylum Chordata; class Mammalia; order Eulipotyphla; family Erinaceidae; genus Erinaceus; species Erinaceus europaeus. Next base: position 41,821,431 of record NC_080175.1, on the reverse strand, counting down.
CACAACCAAAAAAGAAAACTACAGACCAATATCTCTGATGAACATAGATGCAAAAATATTGAACAAAATTCTAGCCAACCAGATACAGCAGTATATCCAAAAGATTGTTCATCATGACCAAGTGGGGTTTATCCCAAACATGTAGTGTTGGTTTAATATGCATAAATCAATCAATGTGATCCACCACATCAACAAAAGCAAGACCAAAACCCACATGGTCATAGCAATAGATGCAAAGAAAGCCTTTGACAAAATCCAACATCCCTTTATGATCAAAACACTACACAAAATGGGAATAGATGGAAAATTCCTGAAGATAGTGGAGTCTCTATATAGCAAACCTACAGCCAACATCATACTCAATGATGAAAAACTGGAAGCATTTCCCTTCAGATCAGGTACTAGACAGGGCTGCCCACTATCACCATTACTGTTCAACATAGTGTTGGAAGTTCTTGCCATACCAATCAGGCAGGAGCAAGGAACTAAAGGCATACAGATTGGAAGAGAAGTCAAACTCTCCCTATTTGCAGATGATATGATAGTATACACAGAAAAACCTAAGGAATCCAGCAAGAAGCTTTTGGCAATAATGAGGCAATATAGTAAGGTGTCAGGCTACAAAATTAACATGCAAAAGTCAGTGGCCGTCCTCTATGCAAACACTAAGATAGAAGAAATTGAAATCCAGAAATCAATTCCTTTTACTATAGCAACAAAAACAATAAAATATCTAGGAGTAAACCTAACCAAAGAAGTGAAAGACTTGTATACTAAAAATTATGAGTCACTACTCAAAGAAATTGGAAAAGACACAAAGATGTGGAAAGATATTCCATGTTCATGGGTTGGTATAATTAACATCATCAAAATGAATATATTACCCAGAGCCATCTACAAATTGAATGCTATCCCCATCAAGATCCCAACCACATTTTTTAGGAGAATAGAACAAATGCTACAAATGTTTATCTGGAACCAGAAAAGACCTAGAATTGCCAAAGCAACCTTGAGAAAAAAAGAACAGAACTGGAGGCATCACACTCCCAGATCTCAAATTGTATTCTAGGGCCATTGTCATCAAAACTGCTTGGTACTGGAACATAAATAGACACACTGACCAGTAGAATAGAATTGAGAGCCCAGAAGTGAGCCCCCACACCTATGGACATGCAATCTTTGACAAAGGGGCTCAGACTATTAAATGGGGAAGGCAGAGTCTCTTCAACAAATGGTGTTGGAAACAGTGGGTTGAAACATGCAGAAGAATGAAACTGAACCACTGTATTTCACCAAATACAAAAGTAAATTCCAAGTGGCTCAAGGACTTGGCTGTTAGACCACAAACTATCAAATACTTAGAAGAAAATATTGGCAGAACTCTTTTCCGCATAAATTTTAAAGACATCTTCAATGAAACAAATCCAATTACAAAGAAGACTAAGGCAAGTATAAACCTATGGGACTACATCAAATTAAAAAGTTTATTCACAGCAAAAGAAACCACTACCCAAACCTGAGACCCCTCACAGAATGGGAGAAAATCTTGACATGCCATACATCAGACAAGAGTTTAATAACCAACATATATAAAGAGCTTGCCAAACTCAACAACAAGACAACAAATAACCCCATCCAAAAATGGGGGGAGGACATGGACAGAATATTCACCACAGAAGAGATCCAAAAGGCCGAGAAACACATGAAAAAATGCTCCACGTCTCTGATTATCAGAGAAATGCAAATAAAGACAACAATGAGATACCACTTCACTCCTGTGAGAATGTCATACATCAGAACCCTCCTGCACTGCTGGTGGGAATGTCAATTGGTCCAACCTCTGTGGAGAACAGTCTGGAGAGTTCTCAGAAGTCTAGAAATGGACCTACCCTATGATCCTGCAATTCCTCTCCTGGGCATATATCCTAAGGAACCCAACATATCCATCCAAAAAGATCTGTGTACACATATGTTCTTAGCAGCACAGTTTGTAATAGCCAAAACCTGGAAGCAACCCAGGTGTCCAACAACAGATGAGTGGCTGAGCAAGTTGTGGTATATATATACAATGGAATACTACTCAGCTATGAAAAATGGTGACTTCGCCGTTTTCAGCCGATCTTGGATGGACCTTGAGAAATTCATGTTAAGTGAAATAAGTCAGAAACAGAAGGATGAATATGGGATGATCTCACATTCAGGCAGAAGTTGAAAAACAAGATCGGAAAAGAAACCAGAAGTAGAACCTGAAGTGGAATTGGCATATCACACCAAAGTAAAAGGCTCTGGGGTGGATGTAGGGGGAGAATACAGGTCCAAGAAGGATGACAGAGGACCGAGTGGGGGTTGTATTGTTATATGGGAAACTGGGAAATGTTATGCATGTACAAACTATTGTATTTATTGTCAAATGTAAAACATTAATTCCCCAATAAAGAAATTAAAAAAAAAAATGAAAGCAGAGCAAATTGTTGATTAATTATGAACCTAAAGACAAGAATATTTCTGATACAGATTTGTGGTCTCAATTTTGGAAAAAGCTAGTAGGTCTGTTTTAGGTATATTCCATAGGGCCCATGACCCAACTAGTTTTTGCCTGTGCCTGACATCTAATGTGCAGGTGACCTAAGCTATTGTTTGGAGGGATGGTGTCATAGTTGGAAAAAGGACCATAAAGCTGGATTAGGGAAGAGAATAGCTCCCAAATATGGAAAAGTATATAAATACTGTTAACTGTAAACCCCATCAATCTGATCTGGGGCCCATGTTCAGCATAGGGGCCTATGTAACCCCTGCATCCCTGTAGGTCTGAGCTCACACTCCATTGTCATGGCTGGGAACATTCCAGACTGTGCCATTTTCAGGACCCATTTTCCTTTTTAAAAAATTTTTTATATTTATTTATTTTCCCTTTTTGTTGCCCTTGTTTTTTTTCATTGTTGTTGTAATTATTATTGTTGTTGTTGTTGGTGGTGGTGTCATCATTGTTAGATAGGACAGAGAGAAATGGAGAGAGGAGGGGAAGACAGAGAGGGGGAGAGAAAGATAGACACCTGCAGACCTGCTTCACTGCCTGTGAAGTGACTCCCCTACATTTGGGGATCTGGGGGCTTGAACCAGGATCTTTACACACTGGTCCTTGCACTTTGCGCCACGTGCGCTTAACCTGCTGCGCTACTGCCCGACTCCCAAGATGCATTTTCCTTTGGTGATAGGTAGACTATGTTATCCAACCTCCCTTCGGAGAATGGAGCATTCCCTACCATTGTTGATTCACACTGAGGGCCAGGTCCCATAGGGGTCCATAGAGGGGTCCATTATGTTGTTCCTGATGGAGATGACCAGTGACAGTGGTGAGAGGGATCTGTTCGAGGTCTAGACCCATCATTTATGTGTGGGAATCCCAGGACTCCCCAACTAGTGTCCCAGGTGATGGGGTCTGCCCCCCCCCCTTTTTAAAGATTTTTAAAAATTTGCTTATTAATTGGAAAGATATGAGGAAAGAACTAGACATCACTCTGGTACATGTGCTACTGGAGATTGAGCTTGGGACCTCATGTCTGTGAGTCCAATGCTTTATACACTGCACCACCTCCCAGACCACCTGTCCCAGTTTCCAAAAATGAGTCATCTGCCTTTTTTTTTTTTCATCAAAGTTTCCACTCCCAAGGTTTAGAGGTCCAGAGACTCTGAACCTTTACCTCCCTGCCCATCACCCACCTAAAGGGTCTGGCCTGAGTGCTGGGAGCAGGAGAATCAGAGGCCCCTCAAGGTGCTCAGATCACAGGAACCTTTCGGGGAGATGCAGTCTACCTGCACAGAGCAGGGACCAGTGACAAGGAATTAGGACAGGAAAGTGACAGGAGACGTGAACAGAATACTTTCTGCACAACCATTACTTGGACAATTGGCCACATCTGGAGCTGGATACATCTCTCGGAGCTGGTGTTGAGAACTGGGACATTCTTGCAATATTCGTGCTACAATAGAAAGGACAAACAGTGCTTCCAGGCTTGTATGCCTATCCCTGCTTGGGCAGCACCATCAGGAGCTTAGGTGAGGTGAGGGAGGTGAGGGAGGTGAGGTGAGGTGAGAGAGGTGAGGTGAGGAGGTAAGGGGAGGGAGGGGAGGGAGGTGAGGTGAGGTGAGAGAGGTGAGGTGAGGAGGTAAGGGGAGGGAGGGGAGGGAGGGGAGGGAAGGGAGGGAAGGGGAGATAGGTGAGTTGAGGGAGGTGAAGGTGGTCCCTGGGGGATTTCCCCACACCTTCTTGAGAATGTGGAAACAATGAGTTACAGAATCAGCCGGCAGGGGACGCCAAACACTCGCTCACTTGCCTTCTCCAGTCCACTGGCCTCTGAAGCTCAGTCTAGCCTTTGCAGCTGTCTGGCAGCTCCAGCTTGGATGGGCAAGTGTGCACACCCTTGCCTCATCCCCTCCTCCCCCCGTAGCTCGCCCCCTCTCCCCCTGCCGATTCCTGGGTCCTGAAGGCCTGGCTGAGGCCAGGGTGCCAGGTGCATGGGGACAGAGTGCCGGCCAGACTATGCAAGGCTCCTGAATCTGACACTCGCCCAGTGGTCCATGTGGGGACTCTAGGGTCCCCGCTTTTCGGACCAAGGCAGCCCAAGCGGGACAGGGTTAGGGAGGGGGTGGGGGAGAGGAACAGGGCAGGGGCGGGCAGTGATGGATTTCCCGGAGTGGACTACCAGGCAAGCCCAGGAGATCTGCTGTGCTTCAGGAAACAGCCCCCTCAAACTAGGGGTTGGGATGGGAGTGGTCTGGAGCACAGAGATAGAGGACTGGATTAAAGAGGAGGGAGCAGGCAGGAGGACTTCTGGCAGGTGTGAGGTCTGCTCTGCTGCCTGGGGGGTACCCCTCCTCCTCCTCCTCCTCCTTTAGATTCATATATTTCTATTCTTTTAAATACTATGACTTCTGTTTTTCTTTTACAAGAGCACTGATGGTGGTGCTGGGGATTGAACTTGAGACCTCAGAACATCAGGCATGAGAGTCTTGCAGAGTCACTATGTTATCTTCCCATATTTATTTATCACTGAGAGAGAGAGAAAAAAGGAGAGTAGAAGAGTGAGGGGGTGGGGGAGAGAAAGAGTACCAGAGTATGGATTTGGAATGTGAGGTACTGAGGCTTGAACCCATGACCTATGCTTAGGAGTCCAATGCCTTATTCACTATACCACTTTCTGGAAGCAGCCAGGCTCTTTGGAGGGGGAAGCTAGTGAACTAACTGGTTTAGTGTCAGACAGTCCCACCTTAGACCTGTTCCCTACACTGGGGTACTAGAGGTGGAGTGCAGCTTATGCCGGAGCCCTCCATGCATGGCAGCTGTGTTGAGAGGAGGCTTTTCTCTCTGAGGGGTAGAGGGGCCATGGCTTCGCTCCACCCTGATGACTGTCCACATGTGGATCCATCATAAGTTTTCTTTCTGCTGGGGCTGGGGAGACAGCATAATGGTTATGCAAAAGCCTTTCAAGCCTGAGGCTCTGAGGTCCCAGGTGCAATCCCCAGCCCCACCATAAGCCAAAACTGAGCAGTGTTATGGTGTCTGTCTCTGTCGCTCTGTATCTTTCCCTCTGGATCTATTCTTTCTCATTACAATAAACCGGGAATGGCTGCTGGCTATGATAACATCATCCCAGAACTCATTCTTAACTTGGGCCCCGCAGCAAAGAAGTGGCTCACTACATTCCTGTCCCACATCTTGGAATCCGAATCTATGCCCCAAAAATGGCATCCTGCAAAGATAACAGCAGTTTTGAAACCAAAGAAAGACCCAACACTGGCCGCCAGCTATAGACCAATCTCTCTCCTCTCCGTGTGTTACAAACTCCTTGAGAGGCTGCTTCTGTCACGAATTTCTCCTCTTACAGATAAATTCCTATCACCCACCCAAGCTGGTTTCCACCCAGGAAGATCTACCTGCGAACAAGCCCTGGCCCTCTCGACTTACATTGAAAATGGATTCCAGAAGAATTTAAAGACGGGTGCTGTCTTTGTTGATCTCACAGCAGCCTATGACATGGTCTGGCACCATGGTCTCCTAGTCAAGATCTCAAGATGCCTGCCTCCATGGGTGGCCAACACTATATCGTTTCTTCTCCAAAACAGAAGATTCCAGGTGTATCTGGGTGACAAGTCTAGCAGATGGAGACTTGTCTCAAGTGGCCTCCCCCAGGGCTCTGTTCTGGCTCCTACGCTATTTAATATTTACATCAATGACCTCCCAGAAACTTCTTCAAGGAAGTTCATCTATGCCGATGACATCTGCTGTGCAACTCAGGCATCAAAGTTCGACATCCTCGAGGAAACACTCATGAAAGACATGTCTCTGATATCTGATTACTGTAAAAAATGGCGACTAATCCCTAGCACTGCAAAAACGGTATCATCTGTTTTCCATCTACACCATGCCTCGGCCTCGCATGAGCTTAATGTGCAGCTTGACGATACGAGAATCCGGCATGAAGCCCAGCCAGTCTATCTTGGTGTCACTCTCTATCGCACTCTGTCATTTCACGAACATCTCATAAAAACTGCAGCAAAGGTGGGCGCGAGGAATAACATCATTGCAAGACTGGCCAGCTCCTCATGGGGTGCGAGCGCTTCCACACTACGATCATCATCTCTGGCATTATGCTATTCCACTGCAGAATACTGTGCCCCAGTATGGTTCCGTAGCCCCCATGTCCACTTGGTCGATTCCAAATTATATTCCTCCATGAGGATCATTTCTGGAACCATCCGTTCCACCCCGGTTCCATGGCTGCCAGTTCTTAGCAACATCGCCCCGCCAGATATTCGTCGGGATGCGGCATCATCTAAGTTCATTTCCCACGTCTATGCTCCACCGGACCTGCCAATATACGCGGATATCTTCGCCCACCCTGTTCAACGCTTGACGTCTCGTCACCCAATCTGGTCCCCTATGCCTACACTGAACTTCTCTGTTCCAGACTCTTGGAAACAGAGTTGGCAGTCAACTGAGGTAAAGAACAAACACCTCATCACAGACCCCTGCAAGCGTCAACCCGGCTTTGACCTAGCACGTTATGATTGGGCCCTCCTCAATCGGTATCGAACAGGCCATGGCCGGTGCGCTGCTATGTTCCATCACTGGGGAGCCAGAGACGACCCGAACTGCCCCTGCGGCTACAGACAGACTATGACCCACATAGTCAACGACTGCCACCTCTCCAGATTCAAAGGAGGTCTCGAAACTTTACATCAGGCTCAACCTGACGCTGTTGTCTGGCTACGGAAGAAGGGCAAACGCTAGAAGAAGACAATAAACAAAATATTTTTTTAAAAAGTTTTATTTCTACCTTTCTCCTCCCCCTCCTTCCTTTGCTATTCACCCTCCTCTTTCTTTCTCCTCCCCCTTTATTCCTTCCTCCTTCTTCTTCTAGATAGAAGAGGCAGAGAGAGAATGAAAAAGGCCACAGTATCAAAGCTTCCCTCAGTGCAGTGGGAACAGGGCTTGAACCTGGTTTCAAGCACATGGCAAAGCAGCAAAGCAGTGTGCTACCCAATGAGTTACTTCACAGGGCAACACAAGTAGTTCCTAGGCAATATCTAGTTGATCAGTATGGTGATGCTTAACCTTGATCTTGACCCCTGTCCAGACTGTCCTGCTGCTCAGTTCTGAGGACCCTTCACGAGCTCACTTTTCCACCGGGATGGCCCCAACTGTGCCTGGGACTGTCTCCTGTACCCCAGGCCTTGTGGCTCACACAGCAAATAGATACCACTTGTCAGTGCCTTTGGGGGATTGTGCTGCCCAGGACAAGCTGAGGTTGTCCAGATGTTGCCCTCAGAGCATGTGGCTGCCACTCCTGGGTGACACCCAGGGACCTCTTTCTGATCAGGAAGACTCTAGACCCGCCAGTCTCTGAGGCCCAGAATGTCCCTTCTGCCATGATCCAGGGGACACAGTGACCACAAGATAACACAGGAACTTGAGGGCAGGAGGCAGCTAAGACCCCCCAGTGACCCCCAGGCCCCTGTGCAGAGGAGTGGTATGGAGGACGGGGCCACAGCTCTGTCCACATCACCTGCTGTGCTGGGCTCAGGGCTCAGGGAGCAGAAGCCCGAGCCCTCCCCCTGGCACCTCCCCTAAGGGAAGCAGTGCAGGGTGCCTGGTTTAGCAGAAGGTGGAGGGAGAGATGTCCTAGGCTTCCATCAGGCCTGGGTGCAGCATGGGGGCTGGGGGAGGGTAGCCTTACCACTCACATTACCACCTTTGCTGGCTCTGGGAGCTTGTTCTTATGTATTTGGTCAGCACCTGGTCCCAGCTCCCAGGCTGATGTGAGCTTTAAAGTGCTACACCCCATCTAATGAGCAGCCCCACCCTGGAATCTGCCTAGGTCCTTTCCTCTGGGAATCGGGTCCTCTCTGGGTAGTTCACTGCTGGTCTCCTACCTTAAGCTCTGGGTTTATCTTGGGGGCTTCAGGGCATGTGGTGGGCAGGGCAGCAGGGTGTGCTGAGCTAAGCTCACATGGAGACACAGTCACAGTAAGTTCTGGGCAGGGCACCTGTAAGTGGGAGGTGGGATCATCTGCATTAACTTTGAACATCCCTTGGAATGACTCTGGAATCCACACAGAAGGTCCTGGTACTGCGTGAGTGTGTGTGTGTGTGTGTGTGTGTGTGTGTGTGCTCCTTACACAGGGTAGGCCAGTCCAGCTCCTGCAGGGGGTCATGGCCTGACTTCAAGACATCTCCCACTCAGAGTGGGGGGGGGGCTTGTCTAGACAGAGCACCCTCTTATGGTCTGACTTGGGATGCCCCAGTTGAGAACTATCTCTGCTTGACATTCATCCTTCTGAACCCTATACCCTGAGTCATCAGCCTAGTGAATGTTGTTGGGGGTGGGCTGTGGGCACCAGGGTGTAATGGGGGAACTCAGGAGTACATCCACCTGGGCCACTGCCAGCAGAGGAAGTTGACAGAGGTGACTTAGCCTTGCTCAGTGATCATGGCTGGATAATTGGAAACACGGTACCCCTGTTATCAGGTCGTGTGTGTGTGTGTGTGTGTGTGTGTGTGTGTGTGTTTTTGCTCCACTGTCTTTTGCTTCTGGTTTGGCTCCATAAGGTCTTGGGGTGGTGGTGGTGGTGAAGCAGTCAGGGCGTGTGTGTGTGTGTGTGTGTGTGTGTGTGTGTGTGTGTGTGTGTGTGTCCTGGGCCTGAGTCTGAGCCTGAGCCCTGAGCCTGTCCCTGCTCACGGTCCTTGTCATCGGTCCTTGTCATCGACTGGTCAGGAGGTTGTAAAGGCGTTCCCCCCCCCCCGCCCCTACCCCCCTCCTCCCCGCTCAGGACACCACAGGAGGGTATCCTGAGTCCCCCTCAATCCAGAGGCTATGCTTCAGTCCCTCACACCAGGACCTGAGGGTGGGGGAACTGGACAGGGGTGGAACCTGGGGGGGGGCACTTCTCTTGGCTGCAGACACCCAACCCCAGGGAGGGGTGCCCAGGAGTCTCCGGGCTAAAGTCCATGCCAGGCGTTGGGGGGGACGCACCCTGAGCGAAGGCACGTCTTGTGGAGCTGCGCCTGAGAGCGAGGGGCGTCTGAAGGCGGGCCCTTCCTGGCCCCACCCCTGCCGGCCCCGCCCCCCGTGGCTGCAGCTCAGCGCCCAGCCATGGAGATTTGTGAGTGCCTGCTCCTGCCGCTGCTGCTGCGGATGCTGCTGCTTGGCGGTAAGGGGGCGCAGGGCTGGTCGCCGGGGGGTGGTCCCCCAACCCCGAGCATCTCTGGGATCAGGGGACCCACTGGGCCCGAGTACTCCAGCACCCACCCTGGGCTGTGCCTCCCACTTTGCGGGAACCAGGCAAGCCCTGAGCGCCACTCTGGGCGGGCGGGGGGCGGGGTGGTGGTGGTCCCCTGAGACACGACTGGGAAGGGGTTGCCACCCAGCTGTGGGATCCCAGGCTTCCTAGCCCGGTTGGAGGACCCCCAGCCAGACCAACACCCTCAGCAAGCTTTGGGATTCGAGGCTCAGGTGCGCAGAGGTGCGGAGGGGGGAGTAGTCTGTGCAACTTGGGAAGAAAGCAGGACCCCTCCCTACTGGGTTCCTCCTTCAGTCTCCAGGGATGAAGGTTGCTCACGATTAGAGATTGGATCGAAATAAAGACAGGCTTTGAAGAATCTCTCTTAGGGGCTTTTCCAGGAACTGGAGAGGATGTGTGTGGGGGGAGTGCTGAGAAGTGGGTAGGTGGGTAGGTGGGGGCGGGAGGCTGCCCAGGCTGGGAGGGCAGAGAGGGGGGCTGGCAGTCAAGCCCCCCCACCCAGCTGTGCCCTGTCTTTGGGCCATTTGGGATGCCTGCTTGTTCCTGGAGGAACCTTGCAAACTTGGACCTGGCCATGATTTAGAGCCTAGGAGGTGGGGTAGTGGCTAAAGCACAGGATTCTCAAGCATGAAGGTCTTGAGTTCAATCCCTGACATTGCATTTCTCAGAGCAATGCTCTAGTTCTCTCTCCTTGGCGTCACTTGATGAATAAATTATATATTTTTAAGAAAAAGGGGACCTGCTGTTGGGAGACCAGGATGAGCACTTGGGTTAACATGTGCAAGGATTTGGGTTTAAGTCCCTACCTGCAGGGGGGAAGCTTCACAAGTGGTGAAGCAGTGTTGCAGGTCTCTCTCCCTCTCTATCTCCTCCTTCCTTCTCAATCTCTCTTTGTCCTATCAGGTAAAAATAAATAAGGAAATGTAAACATAGACAAAAAAGAAATAAAGTGGACTGGGGAGATAGCATAATAGCATAATAATTCTGCAAAAGACTCTCATGCCTGAGGCTCTGGTTCAATACCCAGCACCACTGTAAGTAAGAGCTGAGCAGTGCTCTGGTGTCTCTGTCTCTCTTTCTCATTAAGAAACAAAACAAAACAATAAACCAACAACTCCTGGGCTCATGTTAGCTCAGCTCTGGAAGGATGCCTTGTCCTGTCTTGATGGCCCCACTGTCCCCTCCTTTGGGACATAGAGTCGAGCTACCTGGTCAGGGAGGGGCCAGGCTGGCTTCTCAGCAGAGTGAGTCCAGTGCTGTCTCTTGCCAGGCAAAGCGCCCCAGGAAAGGGGTGCTGGGGGAACGAGGAAGGGCACCACCTGCTTGAGGTCCCCTGGGTTTGTCAGTGACAGGATAGTGGCCTCATCAGCCCTGGAGGTGCCTGCACCATTGAAGAGCCCCAGAACCACAGGATCTCTGTGACCTGATCCATTTATGGTCATCCCCATGTGGCCCCTGAGCACCTCAGAGTGGGGGTGGGGTGGGGGACTCTGGACTCAGGGAGCACCACCCATAGGAAGCCAGAGGCCCATCATGAACCATTCTGGAGAGGCCTTTGGATAGGTGCTCCTTCAAGAATCCAAATCCTCTATTTAGAAGCACTTGTCCTGGGGGTTGGGTGGTGGAGCACCAGGTAGAGTGCACATATTACCATGTACAAACACTCAGGCTTCAAGTCCCTGTCCCCATCTGCAGGGGGGAAGCTTCACAAGTGGTGAAGTGATGCTGCAGGTGCTTCATGTTCTCTCTCCTTTTTGACCTCTCCCTTCTCTCAATTTCTCTCTGACCTATAAAAAAGGGAAGAAAAAAATGCCACCATGAGTGGTAGATTTATAATACAGGCACCAAGCTCAAGTGATAATCTGGTGGCATTAAAATAGAAGAGGTAGAAGGAAATGATGAAGAAATTGCCCCCAAGCAGGGCCTTGGAAGGATGTAATCTGTCAAATGCTACCTCAGCCTGAGCTCCACGTTTGTGCCCAGCCCTTGGCCGCACCTTGAGGTCAGGGGGGTGGATGCTGGATACCTTTCTCTGCAGCTGATGCAGTTTCCCCAAATGCATTCTGGGTGTACTTTGTAGAGGGCTATTGTGACCATCAGCCTGACTCAGTTGGGGTCAGTCTCATAACCTTATACTGATCATGGGAACTTGGAGCAAAAGGATTCACACTTGAAAAGGGGGTGTATTTCAGAAAGCCCCCTTCTGAAATCCCCTAGGTTGGGGCAGGTCTACCCTCCTAGAACCTTGTAGAAACTTCTGGAAGCTACAGCCTCCTGAGTCTGGGCAGACCATGTCTTACTACAGCTGCCTGACAGCTTCAGGACTGGTTGTCACTTACTTCCATCTGGGCACGGTGAGGCTTCCTGTGTCTCATTTCCAAACGACTGGTCACGGAAGACTTTTTTTTTCTCGGAAATACATCTTTTGGGCTGTTTATAATTTGAGCGTCTGGAAGTCCCCGAGACAAAAATAAGCAGGGCCCTGCCTTTTCTTTGTTTTCCTGAGATTTTGTTTGGCTGAGATTTTTCTTTTTCTCATTTTTTTTCCTTTCTGCTTTGATTTAATTCCTGCGACTTTTGCTAACGCAACTGGTAGCTGGAGTGGCAGTGGCCCACTTTCTTGGACTCTGCAGGAATCTGCATCTTTCCCCATTAGTGGCCATGATGCCAGTGGGCTGCCCCTTATGTTGAGTGTGCTTTGGAAACGGTGCCAGAACAGCCTCCATGGAGGGCACTTGTGCCTGGTCTGACAGGTGTCCTGCTGGATTCTGTGTAGTGCCATCACATGATGTCCTTGTCCACATTCACAGCCTGGCTAGGTCAGGCACGGAGAATTTCTGCTCCTGGTGGACACAGGAGGAAAGAAAAAAAAGAAAGAGGTTCAGGGGGAGGAGCAGAATGGGATGGAGGGGAAACACTGAGCTGGGGCATAACAATGTGACAGATGGTAGCTGGGGCAGACTGGGCTGGGTGGTGGCATTCCAGTGCCAGGTGTCCCATTCAAGGGGGAAAGAACAAGTCCCAGGGATCCAGATCCAGGTGTTCAATGGCTAAGAAACCCAGGTCCTAAGGGGACAGTGAGACATCTAGCAGTGGGTGACAGAATGGAACTTGTCTGACTCAAGCCCCTGTGGGTAGTGGGTGGAGCTAAGGAGAATCACAGAAGGTGCTGGGGGCACCCATGAGGGAGTGAAGATGTTAGTCCAGGAACAGGCACAAGGACTGGCCATGGAGGACCCTTAGAAACTGCACTGGGAAGCTTGGGGATCATTGGCTAGAAAGACATGTTTTTGGACTGGCAGTGTCTTCCTCACCACCAGCTCCAGTGCCCTTAGAGCCTGTTGCCTCCCTTCCCAAATCACTGAGATACCAGGCCTGCCAATTCTTCCTGCCTGCAAGCTCTTTAGTTCAGCCAGCAGATGTCTGGCTCTCGTTGGCTCCATCCCTGTTTGGCCCGGGGACAGTCATCTTTGCACTGGGCATCTATTCAAAGCAGAAGGAGGGGGCAGGATGAGGGAGCCTTTTCAGGGCCCTTCTCAGGACAGATCCCAGCCTGTAGTTGGAAGCCAGTGCAGTGCCTTGGTACTGTTTTCATGAGCTGCTGGGAGGGAAGGCAATGGAGGTGTGAACCAAGCTGGGCACTCACGTCAGGAGAAGCAGAGTGGGGAGGCAGGCTTGGATCTGATTCATCTCCCAGAAAGCCAGGGTGAGAGTGGGGTGCAGTGAGTATGCCTCTAGGGGAAGCTCTGTAGCAGCTGGTGGGGTGTTGTTCTCTGTTGTCTTCCCCAGCAGGTGGTATAACTACTGTTACTACTACTACTACTTCTCCTCCTCTTCCTCCTTCTTTTCTTCCTCTTCTTCCTTCATTTTCTTTGCCACTAGAGTTATCACTCAGGCTCCATGCCAGCCCTACGAATCAACTGCTTCCAGTGGCCATGCACCTGATTAAGTGCACACATTTCAGTGTGCAAGGACCCAGGTTCAATCCCCTGGCTCCTACCTGCAGGGGGAAAGCTTCATGAGTGGTGTAGCAGGGCTGCAGGTATCTTTCTGTCTCTCTTTTTCCTCCCAATTTCTCTCAGTCTCTATCCAATAAAAACAATAGAGCCTTGAACTTGCCTTCCTGCAGAAACAGCTGACTTATGTGGAAAGAATGGCAGCTCTGTCCTTGCCTGCTTTGTGCCTGAGTCCAAGACCCAGGCTGAGTTAGCAGGAGATAATGTACTCCAAAAATCACCCCTGCCTTTCTGGTGGGTCTTAAATAAACCCTGGGGGCCTGCTGGCTCTGCTTCATCTGGGCCTGGGTCCTCTCTCCCATCTCCTGGGTTCCCTTGTTCCTCCACCGCTGGGTGTACCATGGCTGTGCTTGAAGTGTGACCGGTGGTGGAGGTAGACAGCATAATGGTTATGTGAAGAGATTCTCATGCCTGAGGCTTTGAAGTCCCATGTTTAGTCCCTGGTAGTTACCATAAGGCAGAGCTGAGCAGTGCTCTGGTTAAAAAAAAAAAAAAAAAAGAAGTGTGATCAGAGTTTGCATCCTGCATCCATGTGTGAATTCTCTATAATCTATATTCGCTACTGTGGGTTGCTTACTTTCTGCAGTCTGTCTGGTAATTTACACATTTGCTTTATTTATTTATTTATTTATTTATTTAATTTATTTATTTTTGCCTCCAGGGTTATTGTTGGGGCTGCACCCAGAACCCACCAATCATGATGGCCATTTTTTCTTTCTATTTTATTTGATAGGACAGAGAGAAATTGAGAGAGGTGGGGTGATAGAGAGGGAGAGAGAGAGACATCTGTAGACCTGCTTCACTGCTCATGAAGTGTTCCCCCTATAGGTGGGGAGTGGGGGCAAGCTCTTTATATATTTTGGTTATTAGCTTCTTGTCAGATGTATGGCATGTAAAGATCTCCTCCCATTCTGTGAGGGGTCTCTTGGTTTGGGTAGTGGTTTCTTTTGCTGTGCAGAAGCTTTTTAATTTGATGTAGTCCCATAGGTTTATACTTGCCTTAGTCTTCTTTGTAATTGGATTTGTTTCATTGACCATGTCTTTAAAATTTATGCAGAGGTATTTCTTTCCTTTCCTCTCCTGGGCCAACTAGGAATACCAAAGGAGATAACCTGGGACTGCAGCAAGGCAGGACTAGAATGACTTCAGAACCCAGAAAACCACCAGTGAGTGCAAACACGTGTGGCTTGTGGACAGAGAGGAACCTAAGGAGAGATTGAGCAGCTGGTAACAATCCAGCAGTTTACTGGTTGAGGCAACACCTCCAGTCTGTTTTACCAACAAAAAGACTGAGTAGAGGACACCCCTAAGACAGACCAGGTGCAACTGTAAGTCTCCATTACTGCTGCCCTCAGAGGCTGGAGCAGTAGGGGGGAGGCTCTGTGCTGACCTTAGGGGACAGAGAACTGACCAGGAAGCTCAGGAGAAGAGCTACACCTCAGTGGCCTAGCAGTGGGGCTGTGTGGTGGGAGCCTTTCCACATTGGTCTCCTGATGAAAACATGGTGAATAATTGCCTCAGAACTTACAGACTATAAATGGGACTTGTTTAGAAATTCATAGGGCCCAGCAGGTGCTGCCCGGCTTGGCAGAGAAGCTGAATTGAGCCTGGAGTTTTGGATGCTTAGGGTGTGAGAGTCTCTTTTCATAACTACTGTATTATCTCTCCCACACCCTGCTTTATCTCTTGGTCAGGAGTCAGTGATTAAGCTAAGAAGCCTACTTATAGTAAAACCCCTCAGGCTCCCATAGCCTACAGGGAATGAAAAGAACAAAAGAGGCTTTAACAGCCACTGTGCTTCAACTCAGGGATTGAAATAATATTGACACAACTGTTAATTTCCACAACTGTGAACTCTTTTAAGTACCTTACTTAGAGGCAAGTCAATTCAGGCAAGAGCGATCAGTAATTTGAAAAGTACTGAGAGAATGACCTCATAACACACTCTATAGAATGGTTAAACCAACAAGAAGAAATTTTGGAGAAATGACCCAGGACAAGACCCAGGATAAGAGCCCCCCCCCCCCCCAAAGCTTAAAGCACAAAATAATGAGGTCAACATCCAAACACTAGCTAAGGAAATAGTAATAGGACTGACTATGGGGTGATATGCTTTTTCAGGAGAATAGAACAAATGCTACAAATGCTACAAATGTTTATGACCCAGGATAAGAGCCCCCCCCCCCAAAGCTTAAAGCACAAAATAATGAGGTCAACATCCAAACACTAGCTAAGGAAATAGTAATAGGACTGACTATGGGGTGATATGCTTTTTCAGGAGAATAGAACAAATGCTACAAATGTTTATCTGGAGCCAGAAAAGACCCAGAACTACCAAAACAATCTTGAGAAGAAAGTATTAAGTATACTTTATACAGTATACAAGTATAGATGTAAAGTATACTTTTTCAGTATACAAGTCTTTTACTTCTTTGGTTAGGTTTATGCCTAGATATTTTATTGTTTTAGTTGCTATAGTAAAACGAATTGATTTCTGGATTTCAACTTCTTCTAACTTAGTGTTTGCATAAAGGAATGCCACTGACTTTTGCATGTTAATTTTGTAGCTTGAAACCTTACTGTATTGCCTGATGATTTCCAAAAGCTTCTTGCTGGATTCCTTTTAGGTTTTTGTATGTATACTATGATATAATCTGCAAATAGGGAAAGTTTGACTTCTTCTTTTCCAGTCTGTATCCCTTTAATTCCTTGCTCCTTCCTGCCTGATTGCTATGACAAGAACTTCCAACACTATGTTGAATAGTAATGGTCATAGTGGTTAGCCCTGTCTAATACCTGATCTGAGGGGAAATGCTTCCAGGTTTTCACCATTGAGTATGAAGTTGGCTGTAGGTTTGCTATATAGAGACTCCACTATCTTCAGGAATTTTCCATCTATTCCCATCTTTTGTAGCATTTTGATCATAAAGGGATGTTGTATTTTGTCAAAGGCTTTCTCTACATCTATTGCTATGACCATGTGAGTTTTTGGTCTTGCTTTTATTGATGTGGTGGATCACGTTGATTGATTTATGTATATTAAACCAACCTTGCACCCCTGGGAGAAACCCCACTTGGTCATGATGAACAATCTTTTTAATATACCACTGTATCCAGTTGGCTAGAAGTTTGTTCAATATTTTAGCATCTATGTTCATCAGAGATATTGGTTTGTAGTAGTTTTCTTTTTTGGTTGTGTCCCTGTCTGCTTTTGGTATCAGAGTGATGTTGGCTTCATAAAAGCTGGCAGGGAGTATTCCAGTGACTTCAATCTTCTGGAAGACTTTTAAAAGTAGAGATATTAGTTCTTCTTTGAAGGTTTTGTAGAATTCATTTGTAAAACCATCTGGTCCAGGACTTTTATTTTTGGGAAGGTTTTTGATAACTATCTTAATTTCATTGGCTGTGATGGGCCTGTTCATGTTATCTAGTTCGTCTTTATTTAATTTTGGAAGTTCGTAGGTATCTAGGAAATTGTCCATTTCTTCCAGGTTCTCTAGCTTGGTGGCATATAGTTGTTCATAGAAGCCTTGCATGATATGTTGAATTTCTGCGGTGTCTGTTGTGATATCTCCTCTTTCATTTACAATCCTATTTACTTAGGTCTTCACCCTTTTTTGTTTTGTGAGTCTGGTTAAAGGTTTGTTGATTTTGTTCACTCTTTCTGTTAAGTAATTTGCTTCTGATCATTCCCATTATAAACTGAGACAAACTGAGGCTGACACAGGAAATAGAGGAAGTTGTGGTATTTATTCACACAAGCACATAGAATAGCCATTATTACAAACTTACACATGTACAGACTCAGAAGCTGACACACACAGAGATCTCAGGAGACCTGAGGGGTCCCCCACCCAAGCCAGAGTGCCAAAAGTGGCCCCATTGCCTGGGAGAGAGAGATCAAGAGTTCTCTAAACTAAGGGCATATATAATGTACAGGGATGGGGGCAGTTATTATTATCTGGGGGTCAGTGGTTGACTGGGCAACTTCCACCCTTGCAGCATCCTGCTTGGGTAAGGTAAACATTCACAGAGTAATCTCTGGAATGTTCGCCTTTTCACACACAGGGTAAGCCATCACTTAACAACCCAATGGCACCTTCCTAGGCTTAAGCAAACATCCCTCTTGTAAACCTGACAAGATTTATCAAAAAACCCACCTGGCAGCCCTGGGGTTAAGCTGAGAAGGGGCAGGGGGGTTCCTTAACTTCCCCTCACTTATGGTGGCTTTGGCTCTGAAATGGAGAACTTCAAAGAAATGAAATTTGTTCAAGAAACACACTTTCTCACACTTTCAACGAACATTTACTTTTGTTGATCATTTGTATGATTTTCTTATTTTCACTGTTATTTATTTCTGCCCTAACTTTAGTCATTTCTATCATTCTGTTGCTTTAGAGTTCCTTTGTTCTTCTTCTAGGTCTTTAAGTTGTGCAATCAGGTTATTTGTGCTTTTTCTTGTTTCTGAATGTGTGCTTGTATGGCTATGAACTTCCCTCTCAGTACTGCCTTAGCTGTGTCCCAAATATTTTGATAGCTTGTGCCTTTATTTTCATTGAACTCTTGAAGCATTTTGATTTCTTCCTTTTTTTATTTTATTTTTTTTAGTTTTTTAGGCTCTTTCTTTTTAAAATTTTTTTTATTTATAAAAAGGAAAACATTGGGAGTTGGGCGGTAGTGCAGCAGGTTAAGTGCATGTGGTGCAAAGCACAAGGACCAGCTGAAGGATCCTGGTTCAAGCCCCGGCTCCCCACCTGCAGGGGGGGTCCCTTCACAAGACCTGAAGCAGGTCTGCAGGTGTCTACCTTTCTCTCCTCTCTGTCTTCCCCTCCTCTCTCCATTTCTCTCTGTCCTACACAACAACGATGACAACAAGAATAACTACAACAATAAAACAACAATGGCAACAAAAGGGAATAAATAAATATTTAAAAGAAATAAAAAGGAAACATTGACTAAACCATAGGATAAGAGGAGTACAACTCCACACAGTTACCACCACCAGAACTCTGTATCCCATCCCCTCCCCTGAGAGCTTTCTTATTCTTTAACTCTCTGGGAGTATGGATCCAAGGTCTGGCTTCTGTAATTGCTTCCCCACTGAACATGGGCATTGGCAGGTCGATCCATACTCCCAGCCTGTCTCTCTCTCTCCCTAGCGGGGAAGGGCTCTCCAGGACACATTGGTGGGGTTGTCTGTCTGGAGAAGTCTGGTTGGCATCATGCTAGCCTCTGGAACCTGCTGGTTGAAAATAGAGTTAACATACAAAGCCAAACAAATTGTTGACCAATCATGGACCTAAAGGCTGGAATAGTGCAGATGAGGAGTTGGGGGGGGGTTCTCCATTTTTTAGAAAGCTAGTAGGCATATTTTAGTTATATTCCAAAGGGCCTGTGGCTATACTAGTTTTTTTTTCCTTTTCCTTTTTTCCCCTGAGCCTGAAGTCTGATATGCAGGTGGATCCAAATTATTGTCTGGGGAGATAATGTCATGGCTGGAAAAAGGACCAGAAAGCTGGATTGGGGAAGAGAGTAGCTCCTTAATATGGGAAAGGGGTATAAATATGGTTGACTGTAAACCCCATTGATCTGATGTTACCTGGGGCCCATATTCAGCTTAGGAGCCTATGTGACCTCTGCATCCCTGTAGGTCTGAGCTCAGATTCTGTGATCATAAGTAGGAATGTTTCAAGCTGCCCCAATATCAGGACCCGTCTTCCTCAGGTGTAGCATAGAGTATATTGTTCATCCTCCCTTTGGAGGATGGAACATTCTCTACCATTGTTGATCCATGTTGAGGACAAGGTCTTATGGGGGCCCACAAAGGGGTCTGTTGTATTGTTTCTGATAGGAATGATCGATAACAACGGAGGGAAGGTCTAGGCCCATCATGTCTATTTGGGAATCTCAGGACTTCCCGAATAGGGCTCCAGCTGATGGGGTCGCCTGATAGTGACTAAAGAGTCATCGTTAAAGTATGCCAGTTTTTTTGCCCTTATTCAGCTTTTGCAGTCCTTGCTTTGATGAGATTAGCTTTGGAGTGAGTGAGAGAATTGTAATAGGAAGTAGGTAAGGAGGGTATCTAAGTCTAAATAGACACTATTTCATTATGAACTTTTTACTGACTCACTACAGACTATTGTGTATTTTTGCTTTCAGGAATATATTTTGCCCTAATTTATGGATACATGTGAACATATGCTCTATCTTACAGGACCTGGTCTATATCTAGGTTTTGGGATTTTGTTAGGAAATAAACCTCCTGGAATGGAATTTGAGAATACTATGAAAGGAAAGGTCTTACCCAAGTAATGAAGCTGAAGGGTCTGGACACAGTTTGAAGCAAATCATGCTGAAGTGGTACTCCTTGCGTTGATTAGGTTGGGATTGGTGGATGGAATATCATTTGGTATGAATTGAGAGAACCATGCAGGAAAATGAGCTCCAGCCAGGTTCCAGGACTGGGGGAAATATAGGCTCTAAAGACGAAGCAGGAGGATCCTGCTGTCTTAGGGTTTAAGAAGACAATAGATAGTTATTACTATAATCACATTATTTGGCAATTGGGTTAACTTTGAAATATCCCTTTGTTAGGATTTGCTGTATCATACACAACATCACCATAATTTATGTCCTTTGACATTATTTCTATATAGCTGTGCCACTCACTGGTTGCTTCTGTTCTCCCTGGTCTAAGCTTTTAAGAGAGTCACATCAAAGACTCAGCCTATGTATTAAAAAGACTCAGTCTGTGCTTTAAAAAGTTTGAGACATTCAATCAATTTTCTCCTCTCATATTAATTAAGTAGTGATTTATATGACTACAAATTGATAGGAGTGTACATAAACACCATTCCCAGCACCAAAAGTCTGTGTCCCATCCCCCTCCCCAGCCCCGTGAAACTGAACATCCATTTACTTTGGTGCCCTACTCCGACTACTATTTTTTAAAAGCTTGATAGGACAAAGTGAAATTGATAAGAGTGGGGGAGATAGGAATAGTGAGAGAGATACAATTGCAACACTGCTTCACTGCTTGTGAAGCTTCCCACTTGCAGGGTTGGGAGTGGGGGCTTGAACCCCTATCCTTGCCCATGGCAACATGTGTGCTCAAGTGGGTGTGCCACTGCTAGGTCACTAGACTGCTTTTTCATTTTGTTTATGGATTTCTTTGCTGTGCAGACTTTTTTTTTAAGCCTACAGCACCCAGTATTCCCAGGTGGTCTCCCAACCACCCTGCTCAGCTTCTGAGATCATATGAGATTGGCATGTTCAGGGTGGTACGGCTGTAGACATTTTATTTTAATTAATTAATTAATTAATTTTGCCTCTAGTTACTAGGGCTTAGTGCTTCAGTACTTACATTCAAGCTTTGAAAATCCCCATTGAGCTGATTTTTGTGTATGGTGTAAGATAGTGGTATAGTTTTCTCAGTACTGCTTGTTGAGGAGACTTTTATCCCCCTTATGGTCTATTTTTGATTCTTTCATCATCGATTCATTGGCCGTATAAATGTGGATTTGTTTCTGTGCTCACTTATTCCGTCCTATTGGTCTATGATTTGTTTATAAGCCAGTACAATAGGTTTTGATCGCTTTCTCAGCCATTCTTCTGTTGTCGGGCACCTGGCTTGCTTCAGGGTTTTAGCTATTAAAAATGTACTATGCTCACGACCCTGGGTCCATACTCCCAGAGGAACAGAGAAGTGGAAAGCTATCAGGGGAGGGGATATGGAGATCGGGTAGTGGGAATTGTGTGGAGTTGTACCCCTCCTATCCTGCAGTTTTATTTTTGTTAATGTCTCCTTTCTTAAATAAATAAATAAAAGATTTAATGAGTTTAGTGAAAAAATGGGAAAAAATGTACCATGAACATAGGTGTACACATATTTTTTTGGTTGGGTGTTATGGGGTCCTTGGGGTATATCCCTAGGAGAGGAATTACTAGGTCATATGGAAGGTCCATCTCTAGTCTTCTGAGGGCTCTCTAGACTTCTCTCCACCACAGTTGGACCAATTTACATTCCTACCAGAAGTGCAGAAGGGTTCCTTTGTCCCCACAACCTCTCCAGCATTTGTTGCTGCTGTCCTTGTTGATGTATGACATTCTCACAGGGGTGAGGGGGTATCTCAGTGTTGCCTTCATTTGCATTTCTCTGACAGTGACCTGGAGCAATTTTTCATGTGTTTGCTAGCCTTTTGGATCTCTTCTATAGTGAATATTCTGTTCATATACTCTGCCCATTTTTAGATGGATATTCTCAGATTTAGGAAGCTTAAAGAGCCCCCAGAAAAAGTTCATGAAGGCACATGATAATTAAAATAACAAAGGTCAAAGACAAAGAGGATTCTGAAAACAACTAGAGAAAAGCAAAGAGCTACTATTAAGGGAAATCCCATAAGTCTATTAGCTAGTTTCTCAACAGAAATTCTGAAGACTAGGAAAGACTGATAGAGTATATTCAAAGTTTTGAATGGGAAAGACTTCCGTCTGAGAATATTTTACCTTGCTAAGATGTCTGGTTTGATGTAGAAATGAAGACCTTTACAGATAAGCAACAGAAACTTACTACCACTAAATCAGACCTACAAGAAATATTCAATACTAAAGGGATTTATATATAAAAAAATGAAAATACTGTTGTTGATCCATGTTGAGGGCAAGGTCCTATGGGAGCCCACAAAGGGGTTTATTTGTTGTTCCTGATAGAGATGACCAGTAACAATGAAGAGAGGGATCTATTCGAGATCTAGGCCCATCATGTCTGTTTGGGAATCTCAGGACTCCCCAACTAGGGCCCCAGCTGATGGGGTGGCTTGATAGCGACTAAAGAGTCACATCGTTAAAGTAAGCCAGTCTCTTGCCCTTATTCAGCTTTTGTAGTCCTTACTTTGATAACGTTAGCTTTGGAGTGAGTTTTTTTTTTTTTGGCTCTATATGCTAACTCTTTTTTCAGCCACCAGGTTCTAGATGCTAACATGATGCCAGCCGGATTTCCCTGGACAGATGACCCCACCAATTTGTCCTGGAGCCCTGCTTCTTCAGAACCCTGTCCCACTAGGGAAAGAGAGAGACAGGCTGGGATTATGGATCGATCTGCCAATGCCTGAGTTCAGCAGGGAAGCAATTACAGAAGTCAGACCTTCCACCTTCTGCACCCCATAATGACCCTGGGCCCATACTCCCAGAGGGATAAAGAATAGGAAAGCTATCAGGGGAGGGGATGGTATATGGAGTTCTGGTGGTGGGATTGTGTAGAGTTGTACCCCTCTTATCCTATGGTTTTGTCAATGTTTCCTTTTTATGAATAAAAATAAAAAACTGAAAATATAGGCTATCATGGGGGATTAACAAAACAAAGAAAACAAGCAAAGCCCAACAAAGATTATTAATTTGCACTGAATCACTGATGTTAACAAAGGGGATTGTGGTGTCTGTAGGTGAAAAGTTTCAGGGATGAGGGAGCCCAGTGGACTTCGGTGGAGGGATATTGATGCTTTGTTTGGGTAGTGTGGTGTAATACATTTTGAGGATGTGATAAATTATACTAAGACATTCATAAGCTTGCAAACCAAACACACTTCAAAAAACAAAATTTATTATAAAAATAAATAGTCTTAAAAAAACTTTAGTTTTCAGATAGAGGGAAAGTGAGAGAGAGAGAAAGGAGGGACACCACAGTACTACTCTGTGGCTTGTTGGACCATGCATGGTGCTCCCATGTGGTGCTAGGGGGAAAAAGGGGGTCCTTTCCATGCTTGTTGCAAAGTATGTGCTCTACTGGGTGCTCCAGGCTCCTACTTTTGTTATATTTTATTTTAATTGGATTTCCTTCCTTCCTTCCTTCCTTCCTTCCTTCCTTCCTTCCTTCCTTCCTTCCTTCCTTCTTTCCATCTTTCCATCTTTCCTTCCCTCTCTCTTTCCTTCTCCTTCCTTCTCCCTTTCTTTTTCTTTCTTTCTAGTTGGGCTCTCACACATCTGTGATTGCATAGCTCCTAGGATGCTTTTTTATTTGGGTAGAGAGATTCAGAGAGAGAGAAGGAGATACACCACAGCATGGAGCTGTCCCTAGTGCCATAGCACCTCATATGTGGTGTCAGGATTGAACTGGGCTGCAGCATGGCCAGGCAGTTGCCCTGACTCGGTGGTTTAAAATGTCAGACATTTACTCTTTCATCATTCTGGAGGCTACAAGTAAAAAATGGACAGACAAACAAACAAACAAAAAACCCAAATTATTTATGGGCTCTTCATTTCTGTGGGAGGCCCTTTGTCAATTCTTTAAAATCACATATATTATTTGTTTGTAAGAGAGAAGCAAAGCATCACTCTGGCACATGTGAGGCTGGGCATTGAACTCAGAGCTTCATGCTTCCTGGCCCCCTTCCTTCCTTGGCTTCAGTCTTCCTGCCTCCAGGAAGTGACCCAGCTGGCTGTGAGTGCAGGTCAGCTTTCTAGCTGCAGGTGCTCATGATGTCACTCTGCAGGTGGCTGTCCCCTGGTGGGTGGCTGTGACGAGACCCGCATGCTGGAGGTACTGCCCCTTTGTGGGAAAGCCTTCTCGAGCATGATGCAGAGGGTGGACGTCTGGAGGTGGTGCGACCTGTCAGCCATCATCGGGTGAGTGTGTGGTCACTGCCGGCCCACCCATCACAGTTGCCACCTGTCACAGCTACCATCTGTCACAGCCACCACCTGTCACAGCCACCCATGTCTGTCACAGAAGCCCATCTGTCACAGTCATCCACTTGTCACAGCTGCTACCTGTCATAGCTGCTTATCTGTCACAGCCACCCATGTCTGTCACAGCTGCCCACCTGTTACAGCCACCCACACTATCACTGCCTGTGTCCCTAGCAGACAGTGGCCATGTGGACAATCACATGTTGGTTGGGTGTGGGGGGCAGACTGTTTGCTTTATGAACTGATCCAGCTGGGAGTGTAGGGCCAGGCTCCTCCTTGTGGGGGAGCTGTGGGGGAACTTCTGGAAAAGGCAACCCAGAGTGGACACACAAAGGGTCAGGGGGATGAGGGGGCTTTCATCTCACCTCTCATCACTTCCGAAAGTCTGTGGAGTAGACATCGAGCTCTAGGCCTTAGGAGAGGGCGTACCCAGCCAGTGAGTTCACCTGGGAGTCGGGGGAGCAGGTAGGCGCCACCACCTGTCCACCTCACAGGGAGCCAGCACCTGGGCAGGCAGCAGGGGAATGGGAATGTTGAGCAGCTGGGGTGTCCTGAGCCCCAGCCTGAAATGAAGCCTGTTCTTTGGGGTTGCACAGACAGGGTCAGGGCCCCCAGATCCATGAAGCCTGGGCCCCAGAGGTGGGTCTCTGGGGGCTGCAGAAATCTAGTGGCACTGCTTGCTTTCTCCTGGGCTCTGAGGAACACCATGCAGCTGCGGGCTCCTGAGCAGGGCCCTACATACCCTGGGGAGCTGCTTCCCCCACCCCTCCTCTGAGGAGCAGCACAGGGATCAACTGTTAAGTCTCTGATGCTAGTAAGAGACTGAGGATCTGGCACAGGAAGGAGACTCCCAGACTCCTTACAGCTCTAGAAAAATTAAGTCTTATCCTGTTAGTAAGTACAGGAAGCTCCAAGGACAAAGAGATAGGGCTTTATTTATCTATTTGACGAAGGTTTTTTTTTAATTTTATTTTACTAGAGCACTGCTCAGCTCTGGCTTATAGTGGTGCTGGAGATTGAACCTGGGGTCTTGAAGCATCAGGCATGAAAGCCTTTTGCAGAACCATTATACTGTTTCTCTGCCTCAAGAAAGACCCCTAAGGACAAAGAAAGAGATATTTATTTATTACCAATGATTATTATTATTTTTTACCCAGAGCACTGCTCACTTCTGTCTAATGGTGGTGCCAGGGATTGAACCTGGGACCTCAGAGCCTCAGGCATGAAAAGTCCTCTGCATTGTCACTATACCGTCTCCCAGGGGCATTACTCAGGGAGCTGGGATGAGGAGGGCAGAGGCCAGTCGTCAGACCTCATCCCTGGGGACCATGTCATGTAGAGGATAGGGCACTGGAGGGGGAAGTTGAGGGGCCTTTTGGGAGACACAGATTTGCAGCCTGAGA
This sequence comes from Erinaceus europaeus, assembly GCF_950295315.1. Lineage (NCBI taxonomy): Eukaryota > Metazoa > Chordata > Mammalia > Eulipotyphla > Erinaceidae > Erinaceus > Erinaceus europaeus. The sequence continues at coordinate 41,795,528 of NC_080175.1, read as the reverse complement.
GGGCTGGAGCATCCCCTGGCTGAGGGCTCCTACATGGAGGTACAGGAAGGAAGACAGGGTTGTGCAGGAAACAGAGCTTGCTTCTAGGTCCAGAAACAAAACTGGGCTCTGCACAGAGAAGGAGGAGGAGAGAGTGGAGGAGGAGGAAGTGGAGGAGGAGGAAGAGGAGGATGATGAAGAGGTGGGGGGAGGAATGGGGGTATCTCCCCATCCCATACTCTCACATACCACCTGCCAAGCTGGAAGCCAGGAGAGGGGATGGAGATTTCAGGAGCCCAGGGGTTGTGATATCTAAACTGGGATGCTTTTTCCTGCCACATGTCAGTCTAATGAGGCAGCAAAGTGCAAACCCTGCCAGCATTCCTGCCTCTACCTTTCCTTTCCTGGGTTTCTGCTCTTAGGGAGCAGTGGTGGTTGTGCTCCCCAAGATAAGTGACAAGACCTTGACTCACAGAGATGAGTACTGGGCTCAGCCCAGGGTCCTTAGCTGCAGGAAGGGGTGTGTGTGGTGGTTCAGGGGAGGGAGGGACTTACCTGCCAGGGACAGATTTATGTCACCTCACATGTGGTCCTCCCACTCTCCTGATGGGCTAGATATGAGCCCCATCTGAGGCTCGGCAGGGCTGTCAGGAGACTGTGGCTGAGCTGGGGTTGGACCTATGCTACTTCATGCTGTCTTCTGTGGGTGGAGTCATGTACCATCTCTTGCTCCTCCTCCAACTGCCCCTGTATGCCACTGCAGGCTTGCTGCCACATAGGGCTGTCTGTCTGTCTGTCTGAGTGAGCTCCATTGAGTACTGGGTGGGATGTAGTGGCATTCCTGGGAACACTGGGAGAAGTGTGTATGGAGAGGGGAGCATGGAGGCAGAGCACAGGGCTCCATGATGCTCCAAGGCTGGGGGTCCCTGGGAAAGCTTTGGTGTGGTTGGTGTCTGGTTAGCCGATCCTGGGACTTTGGGCAGTGAGTCCCCCTCCATGGTGGGGGTGGGTGGGGTGGGTCTGGGAAAAGCCTGGCTCTGCTTGTACCCTGCAGGCTGGACACTGGCTCTGGATAAGGGTCTGAGGTCATTTCCTTTTCTTCTGGTTCCTCCTACCTGGTGTGGGCCTTTCTTTGCTAATGCTCCTCTCCTCCCCTCTGCTCCCCTCCCCTCCCCTCCCCTCTCCTCCCCTCCCATCTCCTCTGCTCTCCACCCCTTCCCCTTCCCTCTCTCCTCCTCCCGCTCCCCTCTTTCCTCCTCTCCCCTCCCCTCCCTCTCTTCTCCTCTCCTCTCCCCTTCCCTCTCCCCACCCATCCCCTCCCCTCCCCTCTCCCTTCCTCCTCCCCCTCCCCTCTCTCCTCCTCTCCTCTCCCCTCCCCCTCTTCTCCTCTCCTCTCCCCTTCCCTCTCCCCACCCATCCCCTCCCCTCCCCTCTCCTCTCCTCCTTCCCCTCCCCTCTCTCCTCCTCCTCCTCCCCTCTCTCCTCCTCTCCCCTCCTCTCTCCTCCTCTCCCCTCCCCTCCCCCTCTTCTCCTCTCCTCTCCCCTTCCCTCTCCCCACCCTTCCCCTCACCTCCCCTCCCCTCTCCTCTCCTCCTCCCCCTCCCCTCTCTCCTCCTCTCCCCTCCTCTCTCCTCCTCTCCCCTCCCTTCCCCCTCTTCTCCTCTTCTCTCCCCTTCCCTCTCCCCACCCTTCCCCTCCCCTCCCCTCTCCTCTCCCCCTCCCCCTCCCCTCTCTCCTCCTCTCCCCTCCTCTCCCCTCCCCTCCCCCTCTTCTCCTCTCCTCTCCCCTTCCCTCTCCCCACCCTTCCCCTCCCCTCCCCTCTCCTCTCCTCTCCTCCTCCCCCTCCCCTCTCTCCTCCTCTCCCCTCCTCTCTCTCCTCCTCTCCCCTCCCTTCCCCGCCCCCTCCTCTCCTCCTCCCCCTCCCCTCTCTCCTCCTCTCCCCTCTCTCTCCTCCTCTCCCCTCCCCTCCCCCTCTTCTCCTCTCCTCCCCCCTCCCCTCTCTTCGCCTCTCCTCTCCCCTTCACTCTCCCCACCCTTCCCCTCCCCTCTTGTTTCCTCTCCTCCTCCCCCTCCCATCCCCTTCCCTCCTCTCCCTTCCCCTCCCCTCTCCTCTCCTCCTCTCCCCTCTCTCTCCTCCTCTCCCCTCCCCTCCCCTCTCTTCCCCTCTCCTCTCCCCTTCCGTTTCCCCTCCCCTCCCCTCTCTTCTCCCCTCTCCTCCCCTCCCCTCTCTTCTCCCCTCTCTTCCCCTCCCTTCTCTTCTCCCCTCTCCTCCCTCCCCTCTCTTCTCCCCTCTCCTCTCCTCCCCTCCCCTCCTCTCCTCTCCTCCTCTCCCCTCCCCTCTCTTCTCTTCTACCCTCCCCTCTCCCCTTCCTCTTCCCCCTTCTCCCCTCCCCTCTCCCCTCCCCTTCCCCTCTCCCCTCCTCTCCCCTCCTCTCCCCTCCTCTCCCCTCCTCTCCCCTCCTCTCCCCTCCTCTCCCCTCCTCTCCTCTCCCCTCTCTTCTCCCCTCTCCTCCCCTCCCTTCTCTTCTCCCCTCTTCTCCCTCCCCTCTCTTCTCCCCTCTCCTCCCCTCCCCTCCTCTCCTCTCCTCCTCTCCCCTCCCCTCTCTTCTCTCCCCTCCGCTCTCCCCTCTCCCCTTCCTCTTCTCCCTTCTCCCCTCCCCTCCTCTCCCCTCCCCTCCCCTCCTCACCTCTCCTCTTCTCTTCTCTCTCTAATCTGACCTGCAGCCCAGCCCAGGTGATGGGAACTGGCCTGGAGAAGGGGAGTAACCTGGCTGTGCTCTCTGTTTCCCACCCCCTGTCTAGGTAGAGACAATGGACTGTGCAGGAAGTTTCTTGTAAGAAGTGGCTTTTTCCTGTTGAGGGCACAGGCCAGGCTCCTAGGGACTGCAAAGGAGAAGGGTGTGTCACAGCACCACTGCCCTTCCTGTGCCTGGAGATGAGCTTCAGCCCTGCCCCTGTCCTGCAGGGGGCAGTAGCCAGGTGTGGGAGGTAGGACAATGGGTGGAGCTGGTGAGCTTGGCAGGTGTCAATGGTTCTGGACGCTGCTGGTCACGCTGCTGGTCACACTCCAAGCTTCCTGGAAGTTTTTCACTCTGAGCTCCTAATTGCCACCAGGACCATCCAGTGTCCCCCTGTTTCACCACTGTGGCTCCTTGTGGGTGGTTTATTGAGTGCCCAACCCAAGTTTGATGAAGGAGTGGAGCAGACAGCGGCCTTGTGTCCTGTCGGTGCTCCCTGTCTCCATTGCACCAGGAGAGGGTGATCTCCTGGGGTCCAGGTCACTGTGAGCAGGGGTCACACCCTGTGCCTTTGCAGGTACTACGAGAGCTTCACCAACTGCACGGAGCAGGAGACCCACAGTGCAGGCTGCTATTGGCCACACCCTCTGACCCACAGCTACATCACCGGTGTCCACAGGCAGTTCTTCTCCAACTGCACTGTGGGCCTCGCCCAGTGGGAGGACCCCCCCGACGAGGTGCTCGTCCCGCTCATCGCCCTGCCAGTGCTGCTGACCGTGGCCATGGTGGGATTGGTGGTGTGGCGCAGCAAGCACACTGACCAGCCTCTCTGAGCAAGCCTGGGGCTGCGAGAGCAGGAAACACCCCCACCCCCTGTGAACTTGTGCTTCTCACCGGAGCTCCTCATGCTTTCCTGGTCTGGGGACAAAATGTGACAGAGTTGGAGCTTGGGTGTTGGGCACAGTAGTTGATGCTGCCCTGCCATTGCTCAGGTTGGGCCCTTGGGGGGGCATCCACCTCATCCCCAGCCCAGTCCTGGGTACCTCCTGGCAAGCTCATCTCTCACATTCTCCTCCTTCCTATAAGTTCCCCAGATTCTGACCCCCTTAGTCCCATGCCCCAGGTCCTCCCCCAATCATTCCCTCTCTCTCACCCTTACTGGATCTGACCTCACCCTTCACTCTGACCTCACTTGAGCTAGGGGTGAGGGGGAGAGGGTGAGGGCTTGGAGCCCTTTTTTGCTTTGCCATCCTGGAGTGTCCCCCACTCCCAACCCACGCCCTGGCAGCAGGAGACTGAGGCTGGGCTGATGGGGTTCCCAGGTGCCCTGTGGGACTTGCAGACCTGCTGTCTGTGCTGGTGACCTGGGGCTGAAGTGGGAGAGTCTCCATGATGCCTTTCCTAACAAGCTCCTCTGGAAAAGGGGCTCCTGGGGATGGGGTGGGTGGGGTGGGTGCTGTGAGCTATTATCTGCAGTTTGTGCTTTTCCTCAGTAAAGTGTTGTCCTGTGTCTGAGGTGTCCTGTCTTACTGCAGGGGGTCTCCCCTCCACCGGGACTGTGAGGGTGGGGAGTGTGTCAGACCTCGCAGAACCTGGAACTCATGGGTGCCCTGTGGGGATGTGGATGGTGGGCAGCTCTCAGAGGAGGTCCACTCTGAAGTCAAGTTGTTAGCTGCCAGCATTCTGAGGTTGTCTGAGGCTTGTCGGGACCCCACCTGCTGGGTTTGCTGGGGAGGGGGATCCCCTGGGTCACGCCTGGAGGTTGGGGCAGCTGCAGGAGACATTTTGTCCCTGTCCAACCATGCTGAGGTGGCCATGTTCTCATGTGGACCCTGGGCTCTGGCACCTGGCAGAGTCCCAGAGGTGCGGCTGGAGGTGGAAGGGACTCTGCTCCCTGTGTCACTCAGAGACTCTAGGTGCCCTTCTATCTAGCACAAGCTAGGGGGGGGGAGCCCTTGATGTGGAAAGTAGACTGAATGAATGTGAGTGGGAGGGCTTGGATCAGAATAGGGTGAGAAGGTGAGGGGTAGATAGCATAATGGTTATGCAAACAGACTCTCATGCCTGAGGCTCCATCAAGTCCCAGGTTTAATCCCCCCGCATCACCATAAACCAGAGCTGAGCAGTGCTCTGGTAAAAAAAAAAAAATTGGGGTGAGAAAGAGACTAGAAGGGGATGCAGAATCCCCACTCCCTTACCCCCCAGGGATAGTAGAACTGGGTCATGGGGGATGGACTGGTCCTGTCTGAGCAGGATAGAAAGGCAGGTGTTTTCAAGATGAAACCAGGCTGCTTGGAGAGTGGACTTGTGATGGGGTGTATATGGGGGGGGAGGGTATATATTTCCAAGGATAGTCAAGAATATTGGGGTGCTCTTTACCTCCTGTCTGTACGTCTGTGCCCTCCTTGTCCAAGGTTTTGGAGACTGGGTCTGCTGTGCTGCAGGAAGTTGAGACATGGTGTCTCTGGAAGAGATTGTGGTGAGTATGTCAGATCAGAGGGTTTGCACACCTAGTGCTTGGCTGTTAGCAGGAGGGGTCTGTCTGGGCCTGGGTGGGGACTGTGCTTGCACAGCAGCTCTCTGCCTGCCTGCTAACATAGAGCTGCATTTGGCCCCCAAGAGCCACTCATAGCCACAGGGTGGGTCAGTTTCTCCCACTCGCTCAATTCAAGCTCAACTCAACATTCCCAGGGTCCTGCCAGGCAGCCTGCCTTCCACTTCTGCTTCTGGTACCTTTCACCCACCACTGCTGTGGTCTCCCTCAGGTGACAAAGCACCCCCTGGGTGCAGTATGGAGTAAGCTCTTTAGCTACAGGGTGAAGGCAGAGGAGAGTGGGGTTGAGGGAAAAAAAATCCCAGGAAAGGCTGGCTCCCCATGATTCCTTCCATGGCCCTGAATCCAGAGCAGCTCAGTGGGGCTTCATGGCCCCAGGGGACCTCACTGCCTGGAAGGCCCCCCTGAGCTCTCTGAATCAGCTGAAGGCCCAGATATCTGCCTCTCTAGCACTTCATAAAGATACCTTCTGAGTCAGTCTTGCTGTCATTACTGAGGTCCACCTGGGTGGTATGGGGAGAGGCCTCACTTCCTGGGGAGCCTGTGGTGGGCCCTCTTGTGCAGTGCCTGCTGCTGGCACCTCTGACCCCATTGAGCAGCACTAGGCTTTTCCCTGGGCAGCTTGGTCTGGGAGCCACACCAAGGCACAGGTGGGCAGTAAGGGCTTTGAAGGGTAATTAAAGGAAATGTCTTTACCAGAGCAGACTTTAATACTCACATGGTTAGAGTCCTCCTAAGAAGAGGAGATAAGATTCCCTCAGGGTTCTCTTAAGCTCTAAGACTGGGGAACAGTGGACAGTGGCTGTGGTGACAAGAGGTCCTCTACCACACGTTGGGGGCAGACAGCATCTCAAGTTCCCCTATGCAAAAAAAAAAAAAAAGAAAAGAAAAAGAAAAAGAAAGGAGATCAGAGACTAGGGAGAGAGCACAGTGATTATACAAATAGACTTTCACACCTGAGGCTCCAAGGTCCCAGGTTCAGTACCCAGCACTGCCATTAGCCAAAGCTGAGCACTGCTCTGGCTATACAAAGAAAAGACTGAGATGCAGAGCACAGAGGGACAGCTGTGTGAGGATGTGTGAAGGAGATGGTCTTCTGCATACCGAGAAGTGAGGCCACTCAGAAGCCCACTCAGAAGCAGTGAGGCCTGCACTGCTGATGTTATAGTTGTCTGGCCTTTAGGGGCTTATACTGGTGCTCAGAGCAGACTCTGCAGGTGTTGTGACCTGCCTCTTCTGCACTGTGACATTCAGAGAGCTGGCGCTGTCAGGGGTCCTTGCACATGTAACTGGTGTCTGACCCCCTCCCCCATCAGTGTTTGCTCATAGGAATCTGAACAACATGGAGCCAGTTTTTGTAAAGCTTTTTAAAAGTTTTGTTTTTTTTTTAAATTCAGATGGAAAGAGGAAGAAGGAGAGGTGCCACAGCCTCAAGGTTCCCCTAGTGCCATGCCACCTCCTAATGTGGTGCTGGGGTTCAGGTGTCACTGGCGCTGGACACTACTGGTTCCCCACCCTCCAAATTTACTTATTTATGAGAAATAGGTTATTGGTTTATTTATTTATTTATTTATTTATTCCAGAGTACTATACTCTTCTCTGGCTTATGGTGGTATGGCAGAATTAAACCTGGAACCTTTGGTGACTTAGGCATGAGTCTTTTTTGCAGAACTGCTATGCTATCTCCCCAAAAGAGAGAGGGTTTTTGATAGAGGTAGATCTTATCACTTAAGTCATATGTGAGAAAAAGAGAGAAATAAGCCAGAGTTCCACACTGCTGTGTCGTGCCAGGGATGGAACTTGGAGGCATGCCTGCTCTCTACCAGCTGAACTGAGTCCTCAGTAGTAGTAGTTGTCCATCCTACTCAGTGGAGACTCTCATTTTGGCCCATGGGCTCTGGGTATAGGTCTGCTTGACTAGAGGTCTGTGTGTTTTTACCTTGTGCCATTCTGACCTCTGTTCCACTTCCTGCGGCTACATCTCAGGTCTCTTGACTCCACCTGGTCCACTGGGCGCTCACCTCTTTATCTTTTCTGTGGAAGTCTTCTTTTTGGCTGGAGGTATGATATAAACATCCTCCATTCAGCTGCATGTGGGGAAAGGTCACAGAGCAGTCAGCAGACTTCTCAAAATCTTGTGTTTTAAATCACTTTTCTGGGTGACAAGTGTTGGTAAGGATGTGAAGAAAAAGAAACTTTGCTACACTGCTGGTGGGAATGCAAACTAGAGCAGCCCCTTTGGAAGACTGTATGGAAAGTCCTTCAACAAATGAAAATTGAGATACCTTATGATCCAGCAGTAGCACTCCTAAGCATTTAGCCAAAAGGACATGAAAACACTAGTTCAAAGGGACATATGTATCCCTTATGTTCATAGCTACATTATTCATAATAGCCAAGGAGTGGAAGCAGCTTAAATGCCTATGGACAGAAGACTGGATAAAGGAGTTATGGGAAATATACTCCATGGACTACTACTCTGCAATAAAAAATGATGTAGTGTCCTTCAGGGCAGAATGGTTGGAACTGGAGGTGATTATGCTTAGTGAAGTTAGTCAGAAAGGAGGTAAGAAGACAACTTCCTGATGATTTCACTCACATGTGGAATCTAGAGGACTAAAACACATGAAGTTGGGAAAAAAGGAAGTAGAAAGAAGGAGTAATGGGGCCAGGCAGTGGCACACCTGGTTAAGCACATATATAACAGTCTGCAAGTATCCAGGTTCAATCCCCTGGTCCCCATATGCAGGGTAAAGCTCCACAAGTGGTGAAGCAGGGCTGCAGTTGTCTATGTCTCTCTCCCTTTCTATCTTCCCCTCCTTTCTCAACTTCTCTCTGTCTCTACCCAATAATAAAAAATAAAAATATTAAAAATACATAAGAAATAACTTTTCTTTTTTAAAATTTTATTTACAAAATGGAAGAAATAATAAATTCTTAAAAAAAAACATATTGTTGACTAATCATGAACCTAAATGTAAGAATACTGCAGATGAAGATTTGTGGCTTCCATTTTGGAAATAGCTAGTAGGTCTATTTTAGGTATATTCCAAGGGACCTATGACTTTACTAATTTTTGCCTGGGCCTGACATCTAATATGCAGGTGGACCCAGGTTATTGTCTGGGGAAATGGTGGTCATAATTGGAAAAAGTGCTAGAAAGCTGAATCAGGGAAGAGAGTAGCTCCCAAATATGGGAAAAGTATGTAAATATTGTTAACTGTAAACCCCATCGATTTGATCTAGGGCCCATATTAGCACAGGAGCCTATGTAATCTCTTCATCCTTGTAGGTCTGAGCTCAATGCGCATTCTGTGGTCATGGTTAGGAACATTCCAGGCTGCACTAACTTCAGGACCCATCTTCCTCAGGTAGGAGGTAGAGTATGTTATCCAACTTCCCTTCAGAAAGTGGAACAGTCCCTACCATTGTTGATCCACATTGAGGGCAAGGTCCTATAAGGGCCCGCAAAGGGGTCCATTATGTTGTTCCTGATGGAGATGACCAGTGACAGTGGTGAGAGGGATCTGTTAGAGGTCTAGGCCCATCATGTCTGTGTGGGAATCCCAGGACTTCCCAACTAGGGCCCCAGGTGATGGAGTGGCCTGGTAGTGGCTAAAAAGGTCATCGTTAAAGTATATAAGTCTTTTGCCCTTATTCATCTTTTATAGTCCTTAACTTTGTCTGACAAGGAAAATTTGTCCTGTTTTATATCTTAATTATTTTTCAGCCACCAGGTTCCAGATGCTATCATGATGCTAACCTGACTTCCCTGGGCATATGACCCCACCAATGTGTCCTGGAGCCCCACCTCTTCAGATCCCTGCCCCACTAGGGAAAGATAGAGACAGGCTGGGAGTATGGATTGACCTGCCAATGCCCATATTCAGGGGGGAAGCAATTACAGAAGACAGACCTTCCACCTTCTGCACCCCATGATGATCTTGGGTCCATGCTTCCAGAGGGACAAAGAATAGGAAAGCTACCAGGGGAGAGGATGGGATACAGAGGTCTGGTGGTGGGAATTGTGTGAAAATGTACCCCTTATCTGATAGTCTTGTCAATATTTCCGTTTTATAAATAAAAATTTAAAAAAATGGAAGGAAGGAAGAAAGAAAGAAAAGAAAGGAAGAAAGAAAGAAAGGGTAGTCTAATTCATTGTTAGCCTCTGGGGTTGAATCTGTAGGGAGGAGAAAGCAACCCATCCCCTTGCACCTGATCTCACAGTGAGTACCTATAACCCAGACCTCAGCATGTCTCCCTGGCAGTGAGCAGAGAGACTGGCTGCTTTGCCTTGTGCCCCACAGAACTGGGGAGCCTCAGGCAGTCCCTTCGTCTGCTCAGGTGAGGGGACAGTTCCCAAGCTCTGTCTGGGGACACAAATGTTTCCCAGGGACCCAGGCTGTTTCTTGCTGACAACACTTTCAGCTTTGCATCAATGAAAGTGACACAGGCAGGCCTGTGAGATAGCTCACCTGGGAGGTCGTCTGCTTTGCCGTGTGCTTGATCTGGACTTGGGTCTGGCCCCCAGTGCTCTGGGAGCAGTTCCAGTGCTGGGCTGTTTTCCCCCTCTCCTTCCGTCTGTCTGTCTTTCTCAATATGAAAAGGTGTGTCTGTAGTAAAGTCCTGGGAAAAAATGTCATATGAAGCACCAACTATGTATTTTGGACATTTAAACATGCATATGGGAGACCTCAGGATAGGCCAGCTGGTAGGGAGTGTGGTTTACCATGAGCATGACCTGGGTTTGTACTCTGGCACCACACGAGAGGGTGTCGCAGCATCAGGGGAAACTCTGACACCATGCTGTCTCTCCCTCTTACTGAAATGAAAACAGGTTGGAACCTTCATCATCTCTGGAGTGGTGAATTGGCATGTACACAAGGCATTACAATAACAAGAAACAAAGAGAAAATGAAATGGGTCATTAGACTCTTGAGCACTTAGGAGGACACACCTTGCTGTCCGTTTCAGGACTAAGGAAAACTATCCACTATGGGGCAATGCTTGATCATTTTTGGAACCATGATGAAAGCACTCAGAGTTTTGTCTGAAAGCTGCTGAGGATGAAGAGGGATTTGAGAATTTGAGTAGCAGGTTTTATTATGCTAAACCCTTTCAGAATTTATTTTCCTGGTGCAGAACTTGTTTCAGAAACCATAGTTCATTCAGACTGCCTCAGTGGTAGCTGTGTTTTATTTTTACTTTTTATTTTTTTAAATTTGCCTCCAGGATTATCGCTGGGACTCAGTGCCTATACTACAAATCCACTGCTCCTGGAGCCATTGCCACTCCCCCATTTTTGTTGCCCTTGTTGTTATTGTTGTTGCTGTTGGACAGGACAGAGAAACTGAGAGAGGAGGGGAAGACAGAGAGAGGGAGAGAAAGACACCTGCTGACCTGCTTCATTGCCTGAGAAGCGACTTCCCTAGGTTGCTGGGGGCTTGAACCGGGATCCCTACACCGGTCCTTGTGCTTTGCACCGTGTGCGCTTAACCCACTGTGCTATTGCCCACCCCCTTTTTTCATTAAAAATTATTTATAAAATGAAAATAACGACAAGACCGTAGGATAAAAGGGGTACAGTTCCATACAATTCCCACCACCAGAGCTCTGTATTCCATCCCCTCCCTAAAAGCTTTCCTATTCTTTATTCCTCTGGGAGCATGGACCCAGGATCATTATGGGGTGCAGAAGTGGAAGGTCTGGCTTCTGAAATTGCTTCTCTACTGAACATGGGTGTTGACAGGTCAATCCATACTCCCAGCCTGTCTCTATCTTTCCCTAGTGGGGCAGGGATCTGGAGAGGTGGGGCTCCAGGACACATTAGTGTGGTCATCTGCCTAAGAAGTCAGGTTGGTGTCATGGTAGCATCTGCAACTTGGTGGACGAAAGAGTTAAGATGTAAAGTAGAACAAATTGTTTAATAATCAGGAACCTAAAGGTAAGAACATAGCAGATGATATTTGGGGTCTCTATTTTGGAAAAAGTTGGTAGATCTATTTTAAGTATATTCCAAGGGACCCATGACTTTACTAATTGTTACTTGAGTTTGTCCGACAGCTAGCATGCAAGTAGGCCAAAGGTATTGTTTGGAGAGATGGCGTCAGAGTTGGAAATAGGGCTAGAAAACTGGATCTGGATAGAGAGTAGCTGCCAAATATGTGAAAAGTGTGGATATATATTGCTAGCTGTACACCCATCGATTTGATCTGGGACCTATATTCAGCATAGGAGTCTGTGTAACCTCTGAATCTCTGTAAGTCTGAGCTCACATCCTGTGGTCATAGCTAGGAACATTCTAGGCTGCACACATTGTTGAACACATCTTCTTCGAGTGGTAGGGTATGTTGGCCCAACCTCCCTTCAGGGCTGTATTAGAGGTCTAGGCCTATTGTGTTTGTGTGGGAATCCCAGGAATTCCTGACTAGGGCCCTGGGTAATGAGGTTAACCAAAAGAGTCATCATTAAAGTATGCTGATATTTTGCCCTTATCCAGCTTTTATAGTCCTTACTTCGTCCGACAACGTTAGCATTGGACTGAATGAGGGAGTGAAATAAGAAGGAAGTGAGGAGGGTGTCTAGGTCTAAGTAGAAACTATTTGACTAAGTACTTTATGGTGCCTTTATTTATTTATTTTAATATTTATTTATTCTCTTTTGTTGACCTTGTTTTATTGTTGTAGTTACTGATGTCATCATTGTTGGATAGGACAGAGAGAAATGGAGAGAGGAGGGGAAGACAGAGGGGGGAGAGAAAGATAGACACCTGCAGACCTGCTTCACCACTTGTGAAGCGACTCCCCTGCAGGTGGGGAGCCGGGGGCTTGAACTGGGATATCTGCGCCAGTCCTTGAGCTTTGCGCCACCTGCGCTTAACCCGCTATGCTACCGCCTGGCTCCCTATGGTGTCTTTTTTTTTTTTTTTTTTTTTACATCTTTCTACTTGCTTGCTGCACTTATTGAGTCACTGCAAACTACTGTGAATTTTTGCTTTAAGGTATATATATTTCCCCTAAATTATGAATACATGTGTATATATGCCCTATCTTATGGGCCCTGGTCTACAGCTAGGTTCTGAGACTACTATTTAAATTGGTAAACCTGACTGAATTTTAACAGTGGGCTTAAATTGTTAATACATATCTAATAATGACTTTTTCTTTGAAATATTAAATCATCTATAATCGTAGACCAGGGAGACAGAAGCAACTTGTTGCATCACTATATAAGATACAATTATATGCAAATAATATTAAATGACACTATTAATCATAGTGAGGTCTTGTATGATACAGAAAATCCTAACAAAGGGATTTTCAAAGTCAGCCAAATTTCCAAATATCTTGGTTATAATAATAACTATCTACTCCTTTCTTAAACCCCAAAACAGCAGGAATCTTCCCCATTCTCTATAAAACCCATTTTTCTCCCAGTCCTGGAACCTCTGGGGCAGGGCTCGCTTTCCTGCATGCCTCTCTTGATTCATACCAATTGATACTGCATCTGCTGATCCCAGCCTAATCAGTGCAGCTAGGACCACCTCCACATGTTACACTTCATATTGTGTCCAGAGACACCAGGCATCGAATGTCAACCCTTCAGCTCCATTACTTTGGTGAGACCTTTTCTAGCTCATAGGACTCCTTAATTCCATTCCGAGTGGTGCACTTCCTACCAAAGCAGCATCTGGTTTTTTTGTTTGTTTGTTTTTTAAATTTTGTAGATAGAGAAAGGCAGAGAGAGAGAGAGAGAGAGAAAGAGAGAGAGAAGGAAAGAGATCACAGCACTGAAACTTCCTTCAGTGTGGTGGGGGCTGGGCTGGAACCTGGGTCTTGAACATGGTAAAGTAGCGCACTGCTGATTGAACTATTTTGCTAGCCTGGTTGTTGTGAGTTTAAGGTCCCATTTCTTGCATGAACTATTCAGGTAAACAAGGGGCCAAAGAAGAGACTGCCCAAGGTCAGTTCACTAAAATCAGAAGGGTCTCATCTTTTAGCCACCAGGAAAGCTTTACCCTGCAGAGGTTCACATTGTGTCTGACACTACACCACTGAGCTTGGTGCACAGGTGCGACAATTCTGGGGGTTTGCTGTGACAGTATTAAAGATTCTACAAGTAAAGATTCTTTGCACACTGCTTCAAATGTGAGTCCATGGTCCCAAAGTAAAGATAGAGCGTAATCATGTGCCACTTGGTACCTGATCTCCATTGTGTGATGTCAGGTCTCTATGAGAGATTGCATGAAAACCCATCCTGCATTCATTACCACCCACCAATTCATCCATCCATCCATACATCCAATCTAAATGACCAGTTTGTGATTATGAAGGTATGTAATAATAAAATACTTTTTTTAGATATAGGCAAAAAGACAGATATCACAGCATAAAGCTTCCATCCACTACCTATCCATTCATTTGCCCATCCACCCACTATCTATGCATCTATCCATTCCCATCTATCATCCACCTATGCATTACCTACCCAGCTGTCATCTACTCAATATCCACTCACCTATCTACTACACATTCATTCATCTGATCATCCACCCACAGCCATTGATATATCCAGTCATTCATCAATCCATCCATCCATCTATCCATCCACCATCCATCCATCCGATATCCATTCATCTTCTGCCCATCCACCATCCATCCAATCCATCCATCCATCCATCCATCCATCCTTCCATCCATCCATCCATCCATCCATCCATCCATCCATCCATCCATCCTTCTGTCATTTGCAGAGAGGACAAGCAAGGGGCACAGAGAGGTGATAAGTGCTAGGCATAAGGATAGGCAGGCTCCAGGCAGTAGAGCTCACTATCATGGCCTCTTCTACTGTCAAGAGTTTCTGTGAGGTGGGACTATCCAGTGTCACACCATGATCTTGATGGTATCACAGAGCACCAGCTTCTCTTTGAATCCCAGAGCAACAGCACAGGTGCTGTTCTTGTTGAGTACTAGGGCCAGACATAGGAAGAGCTGGAAAGAGAAGCAGAACATTTTATTAAAAAATTTTTCTTAATTAAAAATTTTGTTGGGGGATTAATGCTTTACAGTTGACAGTAAATACAGTAGTTTGTACATGCACAACATTTCCCAGTTTTCCACATAACAATACAACCCCCACTAGGTCCTCTACCATAAATTTCCAGGACCTGAACCTTCCTCCCTTCCCACCCCAGTGTCTTTTACTTTAGTGCAATACACCAACTCCATTCCAAGTGCGAAGCAGAACATTTTAAGGGACATGGGCCAACTGGGGAGAGATTCAGCCCACTTTCTGGGGCTGAGGCTCCCAGTGGAGAGAAAAGCTAGAGGGGCTGGGTCGACTAGTTGGAGGAGGTGAAACATCATGGAAGAGAAGGATTTGAGGTTGGAGACTTGAACTCAAGTTCAGGTTGTGTGGCTAACTAGTTCAGTGTCATGTTTGTCAAAACCAACTTGTAATGCAGTGAAGGTGGGGAGGACAGTGTCCTAAGGCTCTGTGGTCACCCCCAGTGTGGGGGAACCCTAATTTCCAGAGCAGGACCTGTTCCTGGACACTGGCATTCCCGTGAGGTGGCACCCTGTGACTTGCTAACGTCCATTTCCTTCCTGTTGATGCTCTAAATTCTCACACCCTGTTCCCAAGGAATGGTGCTAATAACAGAAAGCCACAACTTTGGCTTTCACAAAGAGATCACAACATTCAAAAAGAAAGGAAAGGGTTAGGATGTGTTTGTGCCAGGCTCTTAACTTTGGCCTAAACCAGGGCTCCCCACAAACGTCTCCTGTCATAAATAGTGAACAATAAATGACAGAAACTCCAAATACAGGTGCTTTCAGCATGGTCCAACAATGAGAGTACTGTGTGAGCAGGACAATGATCAGTATGATTCTGGGAAGCTGGTGGTAAGCACACAAGCACTCCCCAAACTGTATGTACTCACAATGGAGCGTTTGAAAACGTGGAGATGCAAAAGCACAAACAAATAATTCCTGCCATGTTCTTGCTTACCTGGTACAGCACATGCATTACCACATGAAAAGACCTGGGTTCAAGCCCCTGGTTCCGTTTTAGAGGGAGAAGCTTCATGAGTGATGAAACAGTGTAGCAGGAATCTCCCCCTCCCACTGTCATCATCTATCAAACAGAAAGAAATAAAAAAGGGGAAAAATAATTTTGATCCTATGGGTTAGAGATATTTTGGTTAAAGTTTTGGTCTATAAACTTCCATTCTTTTGCAACACACACACACACACACACACACACACACACACACACACACACACACACATCTTTTCAGTACATATGTAACCAATCAAATGTACCACCTTAAAACCAATCAAATGCACTCCACTCCTGGCTGGAAGGATATAAGCAGCTTTACAAATCAAGCAGTTGGTCTAGCTTGGCAGGAGTCAGTTGGAAACCTCAGGCATAATAAAGTATCTCCCTGCCCTCCATGTGGTCATGGCCTCAGACTCTTCCTTTAGATCTGCTGCACCCTGGAGCTGAAACACGTGGAGCTGTAACACTTGGAGCTGTAACACTCAGAGCTGTTCTGTAACACATAGACTGTATTTCAACATCATTTTAATGGACTACACAATATGCCATTGCATGAATATGCCTTAATTTTTATTGTGATTTCTATCAGTAGAGTTGTGCTCAAGTTCTTAGTGTATTTTTACTTACTTACTTTTAGATGTTTTATTTATTTATTAGGTAGTGACAGGGTGAAATTGAAAGGGAAGGGGGGGAGATAAAGAAGACAGACACATAGAGATACAACTACATCACTGCTCCACTCCTTGTTAAGTTTCCTCTGGCAGGTAGAGACCCTGGCCTTGAACCTGGGTCCTTATTTAGCATAAAATGTGAGTCCAATGAGGTGCACCACCACTGGGCTCCTGTTAATTAATTAATTAATTAATTAATTAATTTTTTTACTTTATTGTGGGGGTTAATGATTTACAATACAGTTGTTGACACATGGGTCAATCTTTTATGTGAATTTTTATTTTTTTAATTTTACCACCAGGGTTATTGCTGGGGCTTAGTTTGACAAGACCACTTCACAGTGTCCAGTGGCCATTTTTCTTCTTCCTTCCCTCTTTTTATTCCTTCCTTCTCTCTCTATCTCTCTATTTCTTCCTTTCTCATTCTTTCTTTCATTGATAGAGAGAAGTTGAGAGGGAAGGGGGACATAGGTAGATAGAGAGAGAAAAGGAGAGACACGTGCATCACTTCTCCACTGCTTATGAAGCTCCCACTTTGTAGGTAGAAATCAGTGACTTAAACCCAGGTACTTGTGTGTGGTAACTCTACTGGGTGCACCACCTCTGGGCCCCAAGTTCTTAGTGAATCAGCAGTGCTTTGCATCAGCTCTGGACACTGACTTTTAATGATACTCCTGTGCACCCTGGGATGCTTACAGGCTATTGGCTGTGGGCTTCTACCGTCCACCAGTGTCTCGGACTGTTGGATCCTGTGTATGGGGGACTTCTTGTCTAATAGGAAATTGAGCATGTGCTCAACATCTCAGCCACCGGACCCATGGGCAAGTAGGGTGTGTGAAATGTGCATGGGGAGGAGGCAGAGGTGCAGGAGGGTTTCCCCTTGCAGGAAGAGAGCGGATATAGCAGCAAGCAAGGAAACTGCCAGGGCCTCCAGCCTGCAGTAAGACAGGCCAGGTCACAGAAGACCTTAACTGCCTGATTATATATGGTTCTTTCTTCTGGGGAATTCGTATCCTAGCTAGCCAAGCTCTGGAGAGCTTTCTGCACCCCACAACTCCACACTTGCTCCCTCTTCCCTAAAGCCCACTTTGATGCTTCTCATCTTGGGTGTGAGTGGGGGACCTGCAGCAGGGCACATGCCTAGGTGATCCTTGTCTCAGTGACTGGACCTGACAGTGTCAGTCTAGGGTTTACTCACTTTCCTTCTGCACTGAGATTTCAAAATGCTGTCATTCTGTAGGGTTCTTTGTTGCTAAAACTGAACAAGGGCCATTTGCCTTGTGCCACAGAAAGCCAGACCCTGTCACTCGGGCTTTTGCATAAAGGGAAATCTGCTTAATCGACATTCAAGGTTCAGTGGGTTTGAGACCCCACGGGCCCCAAGATCAGTCTCTGGCACCTGTGTCAGCAGAGGAGTGCTCTGGTCTCATCACACATAAATGTGGGACAATGTGAAAGCATGATAGAGCATAGGGGAACTCCCCACTCTAAAGATGGAGGTCTGAAAAGATACCCCACCTGTCAGCCTATCCCTTTTAGGGATGGAGCTTGGAGGGAAAAGCTTTCCTGACTCAGTTCCCCCTTGTCAGTCTCCCAGGTTTCACAAAGGCCTGTACTATCTAACAGTTAATCCATTCTCCTGCTACAAATCAAATGGTTGCCTGCTTGAAAGTTCACTTAAAGTTCACTATAAGTTCACCATCTTTGATCACATACAAACTATTCTTCATCACTCTGCCTTATCAGTAACTTAACAGTGAGACCCACATATTATTTCCTCATTCTTTGATCAATATCAATTCTCTTACATCAATATACTGCTCTTCTCTGTTTATCTCACTCTGCTGGTTTAACTACCATGTTTTTTTTAATACCTTTAGTTAATTAGTACCCTTGCCTCATGGAAACTAATCGTGCTGACCTTTCTACTACCCCTATCAATTCCCCTCGTTCCTTGGTTCTCCAACAATAGGGGCACTGACCTTTTGGAAACCCATGATTATTGACATATGTGAAAAATGTTCTTCGTGCCACTCTGCTATGTAAACCCTGCCTGTTTCTGAATAAAACGGATTGTTCATACCTGAATTTTACCCTGAAAGTTCCCTTCTGTTTGCGCAGTCCCTTGAACTGGCAAAGGGAAGCCAGCAGCTTACCTCAGTTGTGAGGCCACCTGCATGAGTGCCAACACATAAAGACAGATAACAATACAGAAATATATATTTTTTAAAGTCGGTGTGGGGCTAGACATGTTGTACTCAGCAGAGCAAACACATAACCATGTGCATGACCCTGGTTTAAACCCCCGGTCTCCACCTACTAGAGGGAAGCTTATTGTCCTCTCTGAATTTCTTGTCCCTCTGTCCTCTCAAAAAGGAAAAAAAATGGCCACAGAGAATGGTGCAGTCATATAAGTACTGAGCCCCAGGAAGGACAGATGGAAGGAAGGAAGGAAAGGAGAAAAGAAGTACAGGAGGGTCAGTGTTATATGGGGGTAGGGCAAGGCTGGACAGGCAGGAGCTGAACTGGGGTTGGAGGCACCCCTATCTTTGTTCTTCTTTGTTCAGTCAGGGAGGGCTTGAAGGCACACCCATCTTTGTTCTTCTCACAGCCCCAAGAACCAGGCCATCTTATGGGCAGGCCCAGCAGAAACAAGGTGTGGGGATGCCTTCTTTGTCCTGTTAGAAGCTCAAGTTATTACCTTTCATATGTGAAAGCCAACCCAGTCCTGAGGTAGTTTCTGTAAGTTTCTTCAGCTCCACCTGCCTGCTGACCCAACCCAGGGCTACATCATACAGTTCAAACCTGGTCCTTCTGCGGCTTCTTTGAATACTTATGTAGATTTCTCTCTCTCTCTCTCTCTCTCTCTCTCTCTCTCTCTCTCTCTCCTTTCTTTTTCCTTTGAAGAGCACTACTCAACTCTTGCTTATGAAGGTGCTGGGTGTTGGGATCTCAGAGCCTCAGGCATAAAAGTTTTTGCAGAACCACCATGCTGTTTTGTCCACTCTTGATCATATCTTAGAAGCCCCAATCAGGGAGTTGGGCCTTAGTACAGCAGGTTAAGCGCACGTGGCACAAAGTGCAAGAACCGGCTTAAGGATCCTGTTTGGAGCCTCTGGCTCCCCACCTGCAAGGGAGTAGACTCACAAGCAGTGTCTGCAGGTGTCTATCTTTCTCTCCCCCTCTGTCTTCCCCTCCTCTCTCCATTTCTCTCTGTCCTATCCAGCAGCAGCAACAACAATAATAACTACAACAATAAAAACGGGCAACAAGAGGGAATAAATAAACATTAAAAAATCCCAATCAATACAGGTGCATTTGTTTTAAAATAAATGGAAATGACTATATCATTGTTTCTGTTTTAAAGTCAATACACTTTTACTTGTATAAAACTATGAAATAATAAGGGGGTGGAGTACAATACAGAAAGTAAAATTGTAATCTCACCATCCAGAGGTGAACATTGTGTCAAGCATATGTTTCCTTTTTATCTGCTATTCATCCATCCATTCATCCATCCATGATTCCAAGGCAAGTTACCTCAGTCAGAAGTCATCTCTCCTGCCACATCAATGCAAAACAGGAGGAAAACACTGAATAAAAGACTGACCACATCCTTGAAGGCAAATCTGTGAACAGGGCCAGGGGAACAGTATAATGGCCTTGCAAAAAGACTCTCACAAGTAGGTAGCCATACCTACTCAGGAGCTACTGGTAAGAGTCCTGCAGTTGAGGCACCACCTTCAGTCTGAGTTTTATTAACAAATGGTGCAGGCACCACTATGCGAGCTGCTTGACACTGTACCAGTTTCACAGGAAGTTCAGCACGGCTGGACTCTCCAGGCCAAACTGAAACCATCTTGCCTTTTGCCATGTATAGGGCTTGGTATTAAGTTCTGTGTGGTCTTAATAATATTTACCTATCGCCAGGCTCAGAGCCATATATTTGTTAAATATAACAAAAATAATGACAAAACCTGCACTGCACTCTGTAAGATTGAGCATAATACAACAAGCAATATCAGTAATGCAGAAATTTTCAGGAGGCTCCAATAGGAAAAATGTTTTCCCCTTTATCTATGCCACTTACTTTAGTATTCCCCCCTAAAATATAGAGAAAGATTGGTGCTTCCCACAGTGGAAGGACCACCTTACATAGCATAATTAATAAATGGTAAGTTATGGTACCCACCTAGATACAATGGGCCTTTTAATTTACCACCCACCACTAGCTTCCACTTCCTTATACAAGAATAGTACACAAGAACCTAGGCCACATAGTGAGCATACAAGAAAGATGGATTCCAGCTAGAGAGCTTAACTTTATGAAGAGGCTGGCCAGGTCAGCACCACCTTGGTGCCTTCTCAGTAAGGAACAAAACAAAACTCCTTGATCAAACAATGGAACAGTTTTTATGAAAAATGGGCTGCTCAATTTGTTTAAGGCCCCTAGAAACATAACAAGCTTGGACTTTCTATGAACTATGGCTTCAGATGCATAGGGACAAGAGGATGGCATAAACATATAGGTATAATATTAATCTTAGTCAATAGGACATCTGCCTCGCACACAGGTACAGGAATAATAAAAGACATAGACACTGTGATGGGATCTCTAGGGAGAAAAGTGCCCCTGAATGTGAATGATCCATAAAGCAAGAGGGGTTCCCTACCTGTGCTGTTCTTAATTGGTGACTTTTGTATTAATAATCAAAGCCTTGGTGATTTTTGTATTAGTGACCAAGCCTTGGTGATTTTTTAAAAATAATCTATACCTTGTTGATTTTTGTTTTAATGATCTAAGCCTTATGAGACTATAAAAATAAAGTTCTGCTTGAGTATGACAGAGATGTCTGCTTGAGCTTGATTCAGCATCAACTCTCTCACCTCTCATTCTTCCTCATATTGTGCCGACGCCCCTCATCTTTCAGGGTACCCTAATAACCTGTTGGGGCTGGCCCCTGGGAAACAAGTAAACTGTTGACAGGAGGAGACATTCCCTAAGGCTCACCAAATGCAACTGTGAGTCTCCATTGTTACTGTCCCTGGAGACTAGAGCAGCAGTGGGGAGGCCCTGTGCTGACTTCGGGGGCAGAGACCTGATACGGCAACTCATGAGAAGACATACACTCCCAGTGTTTTGGAAGTGGGTCTGTATAGTGGCACCCTTTCTACACTCCTAACGAATTTGGAGACACATTGAATAATTTCCTCAGAACTCATGAAGTACTAATAGGATTTGTTTGGAAACTCACAAGGCCAAGGGTTGCTGCTCTTCTTGGTTCTGGCTGCTGTCAGAAAAGCAGAATTGGGCCTGGGGATTTGGACTCTTGGTGTGGGAGTCTCTTTGCATAACTACTATGCTATCTCTCCTCCACCCTGTTTTATATCTAGGTTAGGAGTGAATAATTAAGCTAAAAAAACTACTTATAGTTAAAAAGCCTGCAGGCTTCCATAGCCTACAGAGAAGACAAAGAACAAAAGAGGGGGGAGTTGAGTGTTAGCTCAGTGGGTTAAGTGTACATGGTGCGAATTGCAAGGACCAGCTTTTAAGGATCCCAGTTTGAGCCCCCAGCTCCCCACCTGCAGGGGAGTCACTTCACAGGCAGAGAAGCAGTTCTGCAGGTGTCTATCTTTCTCTAGCCCTCTCTGTCTTCCCCTCCTCTCTCCATTTCTCTCTGTCCTATCTAACAATAATGACATCAGTAGCAGCAACAATAATAACTAATACAACAATAAAAAACAATAAGGGCAACAAAGGAAAAAAAGAACGAAAAAGGGTTTAACAGCCAACCTTTTCACCTCAAGGATTGAGACAGTATTGAAGCCACTGTTAATTTCCATAACTGTGAACTCTTTTAGACACAAGTCAATCTAGGCAAGTGTGATTAGTGGGCTGAATAGTATTGAGAGAAGGACCTCATAACTCACCACATACAATGCTTAAACCAAGAAGAAACTTTGGAGAAACAAATCAGGACAAAAGCCCAGATAAGCACATAAGAATGAGGACAAGATCCAAACATTAACTGAGGTATTAGTCACAGGAGTGAGGAAAGAGTTTGAAAGTAATATCAGAAGTGGGGAAATAACAAATGAGATTCCAAAAGAAAACACTAACTGTCTTGTGGTGATTAGAGAGCTGAAAACAGAAATAGCTGAGCTAAGAGCACAATTAGCTGGACAAGCTTATAGAGCATCAGAACAGGGTAACAAGATATCTGAGCTACAGAAAACAACAGAGAGGGGAGAGAATAGAATAAGTGAGGCAGAAAACAGAATTAGCAAGTTTGAGGATAAATTAGAAAAAAACTAAGAAGTGAGAGATCTCAAAAAGAGATGAAGAGATACTGAAAACAACAGCAGAGGGATATGGGATGACCTCAAAAGAAGTAATAATGCATTATTGCCTTGCCAGAGGAAGAAAGAAAGGGAAAGGAAGAAAGAATTTTACAGGACATAATAGCTGAGAACTTCTCTACTCTAGACAAGATAAAAGACATATAAAGGTTCAAGAAGCTCAGAGGGTCCCAAACAGAATTAATCCTGACTTAAAGACACCAAACACATCATAATTAAAATGAAAATGAATGAAAATAAAGAAAAAATTCTGAAGGCTGTAAGAGAAACCAAATAGTCACCTACAGAGGAAAACCCGTAAGATTAGCAGCAGATTTCTCCACACAAACACTAAAGACCTGAAGAGAATGGCAAGATATCTATTGAGTGCTCAATGAGAAAGTCTTTCAACCAAGATTACTGTCTCCTACTAGACTGTCATTCAGACTAGTTGGAGGCATAAAAACCTTCTCAGATAAGCAGCAGTTGAAAGAATCTACTATCACCATGCCTGCCCTGCAAGATGTTCTGAAAGGTCTCCTATAAACCGTCAGATCACCATAAACATGCCATATTTCAGAACACTCTAAAAATTCTACAATAATGGCATTAAAATTTCTTCATTCTATAATATCAAGAAATGTCAATGGCCTGAATTCACCTATTAAAAGGCACAGAATAGGAAGATAGATCAGAAAACACCATCCAACCCTATGTTGTCTGCAGATATCCCACCTAACTCAACAAGACAAACACAGACTCAGAGTGAAAGGATGGAAAACTACCATACAAACCAATGGACCACAGAAAAGGGGAGGCACAGCTATTCTCAGTCTGACATGATAGACCTTAAAATAAAGAAATTAAGAAAAATGAAAAAGCTGTAAACAAGACCTGATATTGATCCATCTGTTGACCCTGAGTCTGAGTCTAATGTCACCCTAATAAAATCTCCATATGGACCTATGGAGCACCTGACACTGTGACAGTTCCAGAAGTGAGAATAATGGTTAGAAGAAGGTAGCACCCTGGGGTCTGGTGAATCTCCCTCTTTCCTAACAGCACCCTTCTTTTTAGCTCTCTACTGAGCAGTAATCAGTCCCTTAGCCCTAGCACACACTGCCTTTCCAGATGGATCCCATATAAACAAACAGAACCCCCAAATGAACAGAGCCTGGCTGGCTCTGAAGCTTGCCCACTCCCCCTGAGTGTGTGCTCTCAACTCCCCTCACAGTCAGTCTGAGCCAGCTGTCACCTGTGGGTGTCTCTTGAAATCTTTCTTTGATTGGACACAAGTTGCATCTGGGTGTGAGCTGCATTTTCTCCCACCTTCCAGACCCCATGTCTGGTATCACACCTATGTGTCAGTCTGTCTGTTCATTCACCTACCACTCATCTGTCCATCTATTGTCCACCCATGTGTCTGTATATCTGGTTTTCTATTCATCTATTCACCATCTATCAGTCTACTTATCTCTATAATTTACTGTTTTCTCTTCTTCCCTCCTTCCCTCCCCATAAATAATTTATTTATCCATTCATTTATACACACACGCGCACACACACACTCATGCACTCCTATGGCTTTTTAAAGGAACACTACAGACATTTAAAAATATTATTGGGAGTCGGGCTGTAGCGCAGCGGGTTAAGCGCAGGTGGCGCAAAGCACAAGGACCGGCATAAGAATGCTGGTTCGAACCCCGGCTCCCCACCTGCAGGGGAGTCGCTTCACAGGCGGTGAAGCAGGTCTGCTGGTGTCTATCTTTCTCTCCTCCTCTCTGTCTTCCCCTCCTCTCTCCATTTCTCTCTGTCCTATCCAACAACAATGACAACAACAACAATAATAATAACTACAACAATAAAACAAGGGCAACAAAAGGGAATAAATAAATAAAATAAAATAAAATAAAATTATTTTATTTACTTATGTTTATTGGCATCAGGGTTATCACTAGGGCTCAGTGTTGGCATTTCCAATCTGCCACTCCTAGGGCCCATTCCTCCTCCCTTTTTTTGTCTCCAGGGTTATTGCTGGACCTCAGTGCTCGTGCTACAATTCCACTACTTTTGGGGGCTATTTTTCCCCCTTGTTATTATTATTATTATTGTTGTTGTTGATGTCATTGTTGTTGGATAGGACAGAGAGGAATCAAGAGAGGATGGGAAGACAGAGGGGGGAGAGAAAGATAGACACCTGCAGACCTGCTTCACTGCTTGTGAGGCTACTCCCCTGCAAGTGGGGAGCCAGGGGCTCGAAACAGTATCCTTAAGCCAGTCCTTGCGCTTTGCACTATGTGTACTTAACCCGATGTGCTACTGTGTGGCTCCACTCCCCCTTTTTTCTTTCTAATTTTTTTTATTGGCTAGGACATAAAGAAATTGAGAGTGGAGGGGGAGATAAAGAGGAAGAGGGAAAGACAGATACTTGCAGACCCACTTCACTGCTTGTGAGTCCGAGCTTGAACTCAAGTCCTTGTGCATGGTAATATGTGCATTTACCTAGGTGTGCCACTGCCTGGCCCTCTCACTTATTTGTTATTGAGAGAGCTTGGAGGAGAGAGATGGAAACCCAGACACTGTACACGTACTGCCAGAGACTGATCTTGGGACCTCATGCTTGAGAGTACAACCATTCATCTACTGTGCCACCTCTGGACCACACAGCAGCTTTTAGAGTTAGAGAATTGTCTCTGATGACTGTTGATCACAGACATTGGCATTACATTTGATATCTGTACCAATCATCCCAGTTCACCCTGCTTCTGAATTCAGAATGAAATAACCTGGTAGGCTCATCAGGAAATCATAGAACACTGATGTGCTTATCCATCCCAGAACCACTATTTTCTTTCCTTTTGTCTTCTCTGCCTTTTTTTCTTTTCTTTTATTCCCTTCCTTCATTCCTTCCTTCCTTCCTTCCTTCCTTCCTTTCTTTCATTCTTTCATTCTTTCTTTCTCTTTCTTCCTTTATTTTTTCTTTCTTTCTTTCTTTTTTCTTAACCAGCGTAAGTGATCTCACTAGTTCTTGTGGATTCTCTTTATTTTTATGCTTATTTTTGTATTAGCAATTGAAAATTATAAGAGGGGGCTGGGCAGTGGCACACTTAGTTAAGCACACATAGTACTAAGTACAAGGACCTGCACAAGACCCAGGGTTTGAACCCCTGCTTCTGTGCTTTGCAAGAGGCAAAGCAGGTCTGTAGGTGTTTGCTTTTCTTTCCTCTCTATCTCTCCCTCCTTTCTCAATTTCTTTCTGTCCTATTTAACAACAACAACAACAACAACAAAATTATAAGATAAGGGATATAATTCCACACCATTCCTCAAAACACTCTATTTAACTATATTCCGTTTAATTTTTTCTTAGTTATTTAATATTGATCCACAAAAGTATAATATACTAGGGGTACAATTTTACATCCTTCCCACCACTAGATGCCTGTGTTCCCATTTTCTCCACTGAAAAGTGCAGTAGTTCTCCCAAAATCACAGATATGGACTGTTTATTCTCTCTCTCTCTCTCTCTCTCTCTCTCTCTCTCTCTCTCTCTCTCCTCTCTCTATATATACACTTTTACTATAGTCCTGCCCTCTCTTTCCCTCTAAGTCACACCTTCTACTTCCAGGTGCCTTTCTTCCTCCCTTATCTTTTCTCTTTTCTCTCTGGGTCCTAATGGAGTTGGAGTTCAGACCCCTTTGACCATCTTCCCTCAACATATTTTTTGATACAGACAGAGAAATATTGAGAGGGAAGGGGGAGATAGGAGGGAGAGAAAAAAGAGACACCTGTAGCATTTCTCCACCCCTTGTGAAGCTTCCCCACTGCAGGTGGGAATTGGTGTCTTGAAACCTGGTCCTTGCACGTAGTAACATGTGCCTGGCATAGCCCTGGCTTTCTGTTCTCATGAATGGGAGAAAGAGGTCCCTGGTCTGTGAGAAGGCAAACAGGAGCTAAGGATGTAGCTGGGGAAGGCAAGGATCATGGAGACTTTATTTTTTGTCATTAGCAGGACTTCACTGTGTCAGGCTGACTTACAGATAGGTAGATAGGTAGAGAGAGACAGAGACAGAGACAGAGAGAGACAGAGAGAGTCAGGCAGGGGTAAGAGACCACAGCCCTGAAGTTTTCTCCAGCGTGGAGGGTGCTGGGCTGGACCTGGGGTTGCATGCACTGTGAAGTGTGTATGTGGGGGAAGCCCTCCCAAGCTCTGACACCTTTTCCAGGCAGATATGTACTTGTCTTCTGACAATAAAGTCCACAGGCCAGGGGCGTAGGTCCTGGGATTCCTGTGCTCAACAGTAGCACAATTGGCTATAGCCTTAACAAAAATTTAAAAATTTCAAACATCCCCCTCATATGGATAAGATAAAAGGACATCCTAGATGGCTTGTAAAAAGGGCCTGACCCCTTCCTAACCACGGGAAGAGAGTTTGCTTGTGTTTTTTCACAGGACCAATCAAAGCCTCTGTAGATATGAGCTCAGACACAAGCCTGCCTACAGACAAGATGGCCAGACTCTTCTTCATAAGTCAAAAGCCCAAGCTTGCCAAAGTGACCCTCCAGAATCACTGCTGTGCACTGAACCTGCAGAACAGCCGAGAAAGACGAGACCTACGTCTTCCTGTGGGAGGTGTGCTGTTTTACATTATAAATATGGACTGATTGAACAGAATATACAGTTCTTGACTAAATTGTTGACCACTATGCTCTTGGGTCTTCCTCCTTATGGCTGCATGGCCCATCGACCACCTGGGATCTCCCCCTTGTAGGACCCCTGATTTTGATTAGTTTTTTTTCTTCTCCTTGTCCCTTTCTGCTTAAGTTCATTCAGCTTCACATTCATGATATGACCAGAGTAATTGTTAATCAGACTTTCATTAACCTCTACAAGCCTTTACCCGCCAACCCTCAGCAACCCTATTTTGACTCTGAGATCTAAATATTTCTGCTACCCCTTCATGTAAATATATATATGAAAAATGAAGACATGTTGGAGAATAGGCCCACTGTCCCAGAAAGTCCAGGCCATTGTTTCCATGAGATCCCAGCGGGTTGACCCCCAACTCTCCCTGTAGGTCAAGAGAAGGGCTGGTTCCCCAGATCTCTGGAATTTATGATGTCTGGACCCCCAGGGACATGGGCACCTTTCTACACATGCCACCTCCCCATTTTTCCTTCTTTAATTAAAAACCATGGATTACTGTGTTAACTTTAAAACTCCAGCAAGCATTGCTCAGCTTTTCCTCTTTCCTGCTGCCCTAAAGTGCCTGCAATTTACCTCCAGAAAAATGTACATTGTAAAGCTTATGAACAGACAGTCTGTTGTTAAAAATGTAGCTATGTATTATCTTGTTCTACGTTTGGGTTAATGGATACCCCAAACCTTGCCCCCAAGTTATGGCCTATATCTATATATCTGTTTTTTCTTTCAATAAACGAATTGTCCTCTGAGGCTTTTCCCAGAACTGATTGTCCTGTCTCTCTGTGCACTTTGCCCTCGGTACGCTGAGCTACCTCAGGGCCCCTGGGGGCTGTTTTTGACCTCCATCTCCCAAGGCTGGGAGACCCAGAGTGAGCCAGCAGTCTTGGGAGTGTGTTTTGCTGCATTGCACAAAGCATAGGACTCAGGAAGGAGGGGAGGGAGGTGAGAGGGGATTTTGGGAGTATGGATGCTTTCGGGCCCTGGTGCACTATGGTAGAGGAAGCCTTAAGTTACAAATGAGAGTGTTTTGCAGACACCAGTCATGGAAAGATGAGAATTTATACACATCTGTCAACAATTGTACTGTACTGTAAACCATTAACCTACCACACCCTACAATTCTTCTTCTTCTAGTGTTTGCCCTTCTTCCGTAGCCAGTCAACAGCATCAGGTTGAGCCAGATGTAAAGTTTCTAGACCTCCTTTGAATCTGGAGAGGTGGCAGTCATTGAGTATGTGGGTCATAGTCTGTCTGTAGCTGCAGGGGCCGTTTGGGTCGTCTCTGGCTCCCCAGCGATGGAACATAGCAGCGCACTGGCCATGGCCTGTTCAATAGCAATTGAGGAGGGCCCAATCATAACGTGCTAGGTCAAAGCCGGGTTGATGCTTGCAGGAGTCTGTGATGAGGTGTTTGTTCTTTACCTCAGCTGACTGCCAGCTCTGTTTCCAAGAGACTGGAACAGAGAAGTTCAGTGTAGGCGTAGGGGACCAAATTGGGTGACGAGACGTCAAGCATTCAATAGGGTGGGCTAGATATCCGTGTATATTGGCAGGTCCGGTCGAGCGTAGATGTGGGAAATGAACTTAGATGATGCCACATCCCGACGAATATCTGGCGGGGCGATGTTGCTAAGAACTGGCAGCCATGGAACCGGGGTGGAACGGATGGTTCCAGAAATGATCCTAATGGAGGAATATAATTTGGAATCGACCAAGTGGACATGGGGGCTACGGAACCATACTGGGGCACAGTATTCTGCAGTGGAATAGCATAATGCCAGAGATGATGATCGTAGTGTAGAAGCGCTCGCGCCCCATGAGGAGCTGGCCAGTCTTACAATGATGTTATTCCTCGCGCCCACCTTTGCTGCAGTTTTTATGAGATGTTTGTGAAATGACAGAGTGCGATCGAGAGTAACGCCAAGATAGACTGGCTGGGCTTCATGCCGGATTCTCGTATCGCCAAGCTGCACATTAAGCTCATGCGAGGCCGAGGCATGGTGTAGATGGAAAACAGATGATACCGTTTTTGCAGTGCTAGGAATTAGTCGCCATTTTTTACAGTAATCAGATATCAGAGACATGTCTTTCGTGAGTGTTTCCTCGAGGATGTCGAACTTGGATGCCTGAGTTGCACACCCTACAATGATAAATAATAAATAAATACAAAAGAAAAAGAGCTCACAATAA
Organism: Erinaceus europaeus; assembly: GCF_950295315.1. Lineage (NCBI taxonomy): Eukaryota > Metazoa > Chordata > Mammalia > Eulipotyphla > Erinaceidae > Erinaceus > Erinaceus europaeus. The sequence goes on along the minus strand of NC_080175.1, from coordinate 41,766,291 downwards.
CAAATTAAAAATAAATAAATAAATAAATAAATAAATAAATAAATAAAACAAAAACAGTAGGGGCCAGGTTGTAGTGCATCCGGTTTAGTGCACACGTTACCATGCACAAGGACCTGGGCTCAAGTGCCCACTCCCAACCTGTAGGGAGTAAACTTCACAAGTGGTGAAGCAGGTCTGCAGGTGTCTATCTTTCTCTCCCTCTCTACCTCCCCTCTCCTCTCAATTTCTCTCAGTCCTACTGAATAATATTGAAAGAAAGGAAGGAAAGAAGGAAGAAAGAGAGGAAGGAAGGATGAAAGGAAGGAAGGATAGAATGGGAAAAAAATGGCCACCAGGAGCAGTGGATTCATAGAGCAGGCATGATCCATGAGAGCTGGAACACGTTAAACAGATGGGCACTGTGGTAGTCACCACCCCCAGAGGACACAGGGAAACAGAGTTGAAGAAATGGAACTGTGATTAGGAATCTCAAAGTAGAGTGCCCGAGAGAGAGAGAATGCAAGCGTGAAGAGAAAGACTGATGGTTTTGTATTCTGTTAAGACTTTCCAGAGTCAGGCAGTAGTGCAGTGGGTTAAGTGTAGGTGATGCAAAGTGCAAGGACCAGCCTAAGATCCCTGTTAGAGCCCTGGGCTCCCCACCTGCAGGGGAGTTGCTTCACAAGCAGTGAAGCAGGTCTGCAGGTGTCTGTCTTTCTCGCCCCTTCTCTCCATTTATCTCTGTCCTATTCAACAATAGCAACAACAAATAACTACAACAATAAAAAAACAAGGGCAACAAAAAGGAATAAATAAATAAATATTTAAGAAAAAAAGACTTTCCCAGGAATATTTTAAAAAGAAAATGAGTTAAGGTCAGGGAAAGAACCATTGGGAAGAAATAAAGAAAATACTAGTTACCCCTCACACACACACACACACACACCTGACAGGGGTGCCAGTACCTGCCAACATGATTTAAAAACCTCACTGTTCACTTGGTGAAGTCCTGAGGTGAGTCTGACTTCAGCACCAGGAAGGAGTTAGCCATACACTACCCCCTACTCCATCCAGAACAGCAAACACTCACAGCAGGCCTTGAACCATGCAGGCAGTGCCTACAAAGACACATGCAGCCAAGAATGAGGCTGAAAAATGTCTGTATAGATGCTAACATACCCAGGCCTGGTGAGACAAAGTCACAATGCCTGGCATTTTATCAAAAGCACATGCAAAGAGGTAGAATGATACAACTAACCAAAGTGAGGACTAAAACCAGCTGGACAGAACTAGGACAAATATTAGAATTCTCAGACAAGGACACCAAAACACACTATAAGTAGAATGAGCACATCTTGGATGGAGCTTGAAGGAATTGTGTTAAGAGAGATCAGCCAGAAAGAGAAGGATGAACATGGGATGATCCCACTCATGAACAGAAGTTGAAAAATAGGAACAGAAGGGAAAACACAAAGCAGAACGTGGAGTGGAGTTGGTGTACTGCACCAAAGGAAAAGACTCTGGGTGGGATGAGGGGCTATGGTTTAGGCCCTGGAACAGGATGGCAGAGGAGGACCTAGTTGTTATGTGGAAAACTTAGAGGGTGGGGTATAGTATAATGGTAAGGCAAAGAGGCTTTCATGCCTAAGGCTCTCAAGTCCCAGGTTCAGTCCCCTACACCGCCATAAGCCAGAGCTGAGCGGTACTCTGGTAAAAAAAGATAAAAAGAAGAAAAAAGAAAACTGAGAAATGGTACACATGTACAAACTACTGTAGGTGGTGAAGAGATTAACAGAAAACCATGGGTACAAACACATGGGTGGACAATAGGTGGACACATGAATGGTGGGTGAATGCACAGACAGACAGACGTGAGAGAGAGAGGGCACACACCTGAGCTCCCCCAAGTGCTCTGCCTCCTCCCTGTGGAAGGTTAGTGGGGGTTCAGGCCTGTGCCACATGCTTGGCAAAGCCCCTGCCTTAAGCAGGGAGCTTTCTCTACAGCTTCCCAGAGTCTTTACAAGGAAACAACAGAATTTACAACCAAGTCCAAACATCCCCGTGAGGATGCTGAGTCCCTGCGGCCAGGCTGGTCAGTTGGGTGGAAATCAGGTCTCGGGACATGGATGTGCCAAGTGTTTCCTCTCAGCCAAGATTGGATACAAATGGAGCCACAGTCCAGGACTCTGCTCACAAAGTCCTGTTCCAAGCAGCAGTCTGAGCTCAATCACCTTGCAGGCCCCTGGGTAGTCCAGGGTGCTGATCCTGCTGACAGAGAGACCCTGCAGATGGCCAACACTGGACAACGGGTAAGTCTGCCCGGGCACACGGAGTTGCCTCAGAGAGGATCTGAGCATGAAGCTCTGCTACCCAGAAATGGCTGCTGCCTTGTGCAGCCACAGGAGTCTGTGCCTCAGTCTCCTCACTGACAAGTGATGAGGAAATAGGATCAAGGAGGTGGATGAGCTTCTACCCAAAGGGACAGCTTAAAGATACCCCACACCCACCAACCAAATTCCCATTCCAGCTGGGGCTGGCCACACAGAGCGCACAGGGTCAGAAGCTCAATGGATGGGGCTCTGCATTTCTCTATCCAAAGGCACGGGTGAGAGTGGGGCAGGGAGAGCTGCAGGGTGATTCACCTGGTTGAGCACACACGGTACCATGTATAAGGTAATGGGTTCATGCCCCCAGTCACCATCTGATGGGGTAAGTTTCATGAATGGTGGAGCAGTGCTGCAAGTGTCTCCCTCACTCCTTCTCTCTCCATCTCCACCTTCCTTCTCCATTTCCGTCTCTCTCTCTGATAGATATCCATGCACCAGGAGTGGTGGTGGATTTATTGTGAAGGCACCAAGATCAGGGATAGACCAGGTGGCAATTCAAACACAAATAAATGAGTAAATAAATAAATAATAAATAAGCAATGCCAGGATGGCAAATAATAGGTTGTTGGAAATGTCATGACATGTTTGTCTATGTGTTTCTAGAAATAAAAACAAAAAACAAAAAACTGCACTGTGACTTTTCCCAACAATGAGGCAGCTCACCTGGGTGGAGTACCTGCTGTGTTTATGCTGCTCACAGGTGCAGCCTGACCTCCACTGCACTGAGGAAGACTGTGGGCTATGGTCCCTATCTATCTATCTATCTATCTATCTATCTATCTATCTATCTCTTCCTATTGAAAAAAATTAATGCACTGTCACCTCTTTGACCCAGTCAATTCACAGGTAGCCAAAAATTCAGGCATTTGGTGTAGATAAAGTCAGCGTTTAAGCTGCTGTACCAGCAAGCCATTGGGGGACCTTGGGGGCCCAGGCTTGCCACTCTGCATCCTCAGTCTTCTCATCTGCAAAATAGAAATGGGGTTGCCCGCCAGGTGCAAAAAGGATGCTGACTCTAAGCCACGGCCAGGCTCAGGAAGGGCCCCCTCTTTTATTTCTTTTATGAAAACTAGGGCTATAAGTAATCTTAGGTGTCAGTACACATTTATGAGCAAAACATAAGAACATATTATTAATTCACGTAAGCTGAAACTGGATTACATGTAGGGGAATAAGAAAGGTCTCACCATATGAGCAGTTGATTCTTGATGTGAAGGCTTGTCACAGCAAGATATACAAATGTCCAGGCGGAATAAAAAACTTATAACAAGTTAAGAGTTCACTGTTGTGTGCTTCACATTGGTTTGGTCTCAATCCCCCCCCCCCCCCCCCGCCTCTGGGAGATTGTGGTTTAGCCCCTGCTAGTTTCGTGCTTCTCTTTCTCCCTGCCCCCTACCCTAGGTACTGAGAGAGTCCCTCTTGCCTCCAGAGGAGAAAGACAGGAGAGCACATGTTTGCCCGCTCGTGAATAAAGATTAAACTGCGTTTTCAGCTCAGCCATGTGTCTCTGGTTGTCTCTGTTACCCGCCCATGAAGCCAGCCCAGCGAAAACAACATATGGCGCCTACAGCGTGGGACATGACCTGCCCATCCCCCAGTGACGATTTGGCTACCTATTCACTATGGCCTTCTCTTCTACTTGTGAAGAGATCTCCAAAGGCCTCTGCCCTTTCTTCACGAGACTGTTTCGCTGTTTCTAGAACATTTATCTCTGGACCACTCTGGTTTCCGTCCAACGCCATCCTGCAGGAGCCCAATGCCAGCCCGCATGAGCAGGCTTTCCGCTGCGTGGCGCGGGGCATTGGGCGTGGGCTCCCCCCACGCTGCTCGGCTGCTGAGAGCAGGGCAGCAGGCACGGCGGGCAGGGTTACAGCCCATCCTGGCTGCCACCCCAGGGCACCTCGGCCCGCGCCTTCTGCACAGCTGGCCCGCCCACCCTCCTGCTATGAAGTCTGGACAGATCCTGGACCACCCAGAGACCGCGGACTCCCTGCCGAAACTGGGCCCCCGGCCGAGATCCCCAACTCGGCTCTGAAGTCAGAAAAGCTAAAATACACAAAGATTCCTGCAGAGATCACTACCTACAATTCCTGGAGCTGAAGTTGCACAAGAAGCCATCGCTGGACAACGCACTCCCTGAACAGCTAAGACAGTATAGATCTAAACTCGTGTTTAAAATGACATGTCTTCGTAACAAAAGTTTTCCTCCTTGTGTATTGAAGACCATGTTTACGAGTGTGTTTAAAGTTTGGTAAACATTAACTTTAAGGTTAAAAATGTATTTAAGGCTATATTCTTACCAGACAGAGTTAAATGAAAAAGATTTTCAACATAGTTCTCATAAAGGTAAAATTAACTTACATTTAAAGTCTGAGTTAAAAATTAGTTAAAAATCAATATATTTTAACTAAGTTAGTCTAAAAAAAAACCTGGGCACACCTAGGGTGTTTCTCCATCTTCAATGGGTGTAACAAAAGGTTAAATAGACTTGTTGATATGTAAAACTCTCAAATCCTTCTCAATTTAGAAATGGTAGATTGCACAATGGTTATGCTAATGATTCTCATGCCTTAGGGTTTTTTTTTCCCCCCCATGGTTCTTCTGTTACCTTTCCACATTTTATTGTTTAAACTTTAAACAACCTTAAAATCATACTAAAAAAGACTTCCAATTGTAATAGAGTTATCAATTGTGGTAAACTAACCTGCTACAAGTTTTGTTTCATAAGTAAGTCAATTATAGCTGTCAAGTTCACTACAGAAAAGTGGAATTCCGATGGCCAACTTTCCCCATCGAGACAGACGTACAACAATTCACCCTCTGGCAATTATTCGGTGGACATCTGCTTAGGACTGGCACTTCTATCGGACTCACTTCTACACCTCTTGGATACTTTGCACAAAACTAGCAGCTTCCCTTTATGCTGCTGGGTTTCTCAAAGACTGACTGCAGCCAGTTGCCATGGGACTCTATAGGCCATACCCCCCCATGCTAGGTAATGCCCACAGAGGCAAAAAAAAGCGCGTTGAGGCAAGTGATGCCCCCCAGAGGCAAGAGAAGCCCCCAGAGTCAAGAAATGTTTTTTAGCTGATAAAGCCTTGCCCACAGAGGCAAAAACGCCCCCACAGGCCTTCCCTTGGCAACACACTGGTTCTTGTTACTCGCTTACATGTTCCTCCATGTTTATGCCAGTTTCTTTTTAAAAAATGTCTGTAAGATATAGATTTCTGTTCACCACACACTCCTGATACTATGCTCAGTTACTTAAAAAGAAAAGGGGGAATTGTTGTGTGCTTCACAATGGTTTGGTCTCACCCCCCCCTCCCCGCCTCTGGGAGATTGTGGTTTAGCTCCTGCTAGTTTTGCGCTTCTCTTTCTCCCCGCCCCTACCCTATGTACTTCCTGAGTTCCTGCCGCAGCCGCCGGAGGAGAAGGATGCAGGACAGATCTGTGTGGTGATTAGTTTAGGAGTCCCTCTCTGCCGCCGGAGAAGAAAGATAGAAGAGCACATGTTTGCCCACTCGTGAATAAAGATAAAACTGCGTTCTCAGCTCAGCCATGTGTCTCTGGTCATCTCCGTTACCCGCCCATGAAGGCAGCCCAGTTAAAACAACAGTTCACTAGAATTGATAACTCAATGATTAGAATTTCCTTAAATATCTTTATATAATTTTTGAAGGCCTTATTTAACAATGAAATGATTATCATCTCTTTAGTATAATTTTAAAACCATTTAAACAATTCAAATACATTATTAAAACTCAACTTATGAAGAAGTCAAACTCTCCCTATTTGCAGATGATATGATAGCACACATAGAAAAACCTAAGGAATCCAACAAGAAGATTTGGGAATCATCAGGCAATATAGTAAGGTGTCAGGCTACAAAATTAACAAAAGGCAGTGGCATTCCTCTATGCAAACACTAAGTTAGAAGAAGTTGAAGTCCAGAAATCAATTCCTTTTACTATAGCAACAAAAACAATAAAATATCTAGGAGTAAACCTAACCAAAGAAGTGAAAGACTTGTGTACTGAAAATTATGAGTCACTACTCAAGGAAATTGAAAAAGACACAAAGAAATGGAAAGATATTCCATGTTCATGGGTTGGAAGAATTATCATCAAAATGAATATACTACCCAGAGCCATCTACAAATTTAATGCTATCCCCATCAAGATCCCAACCACATTTTTTAGGAGAATAGAAAAATGTTGCAAATGTTTATCTGGAACCAGAAAAGACCTAGAATTGCCAAAACAATCTTGAGAAAAAATAACAGAACTAGAGGCATCACACTCCCAGATCTCAAATTGTATTCTAGGGCCATTGTCATCAAAACTGCTTCTTACTGGAACATGAATAGACACACTGACCAGTGGGATAGAATTGAGAGCCCAGAATTGAACCCCCACACCTATGGACATCTAATCTTTGACAAAGGGGCTCAGACTATTAAATGGGAAGGCAGAGTCTCTTCAACAAATGGTGTTGGAAACAATGGGTTGAATCATGCAGAAGAATGAAACTGAACCACTGTATTTCACCAGATACAAAGGTAAATTCCAAGTGGATCAAGGACTTGGATGTTAGACCACAAACTATCAGATATTTAGAGGAAAATATTGGCAGAACTCTTTTCTGCATATATTTTAAAGACATCTTCAATGAAAAAAATCCAATTAGAAAGAAGACTAAGGCAAGCATAAACCTTTGGGACTACATCAAATTAAAAGCTTCTGCACAGCAAAAGAAACTACTACCCAAACTAAGAGACCCCTCACAGAATGGGAAAAGATCTTTACATGCCATACATCAGACAAGAGGCTAATAACCAGAATAAAGAGTTTACCCATCTCAACAAGAAAACAAATAACCCCATCCAAAAATGGGGGGAGGACATGGACAGAATATTCACCACAGAAGAGATCCAAAAGGCTGAGAAACACATGAAAAAATGCTCCAAGTCTCTGATTGTCAGAGAAATGCAAATAAAGACAACAAAGAGATACCACTTCACTCTTGTGAGAATGTCATACATCAGAAAAGGTAACAGCAGCAAATGCTGGAGAGGTTGTGGGGTCAAAGGAACCCTCCTACACTGCTGGTGCGAATGTAAATTGGTCCAACCTCTTTGGAGAACAGTCTGGAGAACTCTCAGAAGGCTAGAAATAGACCTACCCTATGATCCTGCAATTCCTCTACTGGGGATATATCCTAAGGAACCTAACACACCCATCCAAAAAGATCTGTGTACACATATGTTCTTAGCAGCACAATTTGTAATAGCAACCCAGGCGTCCAACAACAGATGAGTGGCTGAGCAAGTTGTTGTGTATATATACACAATGGAATACTACTCAACTATGAAAAATGGTGACTTCACCGTTTTCAGCCGATCTTAGATGAACCTTGAAAAATTCATGTTAAGGGAAATAAGTCAGAAACAGAAGGATGAATATGGGATGATCTCACTCTCAGGCAGAAGTTGAAAAACAAGATCAGAAAAGAAAACACAAGTAGAACCTGAAATGGAATTGGGATAATGCACCAAAGTAAAAGACTCTGGGGTGGGTGGGTAGGGAGAATGCAGATCCAGGAAGGATGACAGAGGACCTAGTGGGGGTTATATTATTATATGGAAACTGGGAAATGTTATTCATGTACATACTATTGTATTTACTGTCAAATGTAAAACATTAATTCCCCAATAAAAAAATTTAAAAACCCTCTCAATTTGCTGTTTGGATCTTAATAATTTATTTATTATAAATTTACCACAAATTTATTTAATTACTTGTTCACACTTTCATATTTAGCTGTATTTTATTTCTTTTTAAATTTTTATATTTATGTATTTATTCCCTTTTGTTGTCCTTCTTGTTTTATTGTTGTAGTTATTATTGATGTCACTGTTGGATAGGACAGAGAGAAATGGAGAGAGGAGGGGAAGACAGAGAAGGGGAGAGAAAGATAGACACCTGCAGACCTGATTCACCACCTTTGAAGCAACTCCCCTGCAGGTGGGGAACCGGGGGCTCCAACTGGGCTTACTGCTGTGCTACCGCCTGACTCCCAGATATATTTTATTTCTTATATAACACCGTTGGAGTGGATATGAGTAAGGGTGGATCTAGTAAAACATTACTAGATTTTATACTTTAAAACTCTGAGATGGCAACTTAAAAGGCTAAAATAAACCTTATAGCTTAAATGTTCAAAAATAATCTTTTACTTTTATATTACTTTAAAATAACAACTTTAAACTAAATTAATTTTGTTTAATGAAGATTTGCCAAACATTAAATCTTTTATCAGATTACAAACAGAGGTACCAACTTAATTTATCAAAAATAAATCTCTGACAGTGTCTTCAAACAAACTAGATATTTAAATGTAGAAAAAATGTAAAGAGGAAACCTGAGCAGTAGCCTCAGGCATGAAATTTATTAGCATAACCATTGTGTTATCTCTTTTTTTCATTTTTTTATTGGGGAATTAATGTTTTACATTCAACAGTAAGTATAATAGTTTGTACATGTATAACATTCCCCAGTTTCCCATATAACAATACAACCCCCACTAGGTCCTCTGAATCCTTCTTGGACCTGTATTCTCCCCACCTACCCACCCCAGAGTCTTTTACTTTGGTGCGATATGCCAATTCCACTTCAGGTTCTACTTATGTTTTCTTTTCTGATCTTGTTTTTCAACTTCTGCCTGAGTGTGAGATCATCCCATATTAATCCTTCTGTTTCTGACTTATTTCACTTAACATGAATTTTTCAAGGTCCATCCAAGATCGGCTGAAAACGGTGAAGTCACCATTTTTCATGGCTGAGTAGTATTCCATTGTGTATATATACCACAACTTGCTCAGCCACTCATCTGTTGTTGGACACCTGGGTTGCTTCCAGGGTTTGGCTATTACAAATTGTGCTGCCAAGAACATACGTGTACATGGATCTTTTTGGATGGATATGTTGGGTTTCTTAGGATATATCCCCAGGAGAGGAATTGCAGGATCATAGGGTAGGGCCATTTCTAGCCTTCTAGAGAGTTCTCCAGACTGTTCTCCACAGAGGTTGGACCAATTGTCATTCCCACCAGCAGTGTAGGAGGGTTCCTTTGACCCCACAACCTCTCCAGCATTTGCTGCTGTTACCTTTTCTGATGTATGACATTCTCACAAGAGTGAAGTGGTATCTCTTTGTTGTCTTTATTTGCATTTCTCTGATAATCAGAGACGTGGAGCATTTTTTCATGTGTTTCTCAGCCTTTTGGATCTCTTCTGTGGTGAATATTCTGTCCATGTCCTCCCCCCATTTTTGGATGGGGTTATTTGTTGTCTTGTTGTTGAGTTTGGCAAGCTCTTTATATATGTTGGTTATTAAACTCTTGTCTGATGTATGGCATGTAAAGATCTTCTCCCATTCTGTGAGGGGTCTCTTCTTTTGGGTAGTGGTTTCTTTTGCTGTGAAGAAGCTTTTTAATTTGATGTAGTCCCACAGGTTCATACTTGCCTTAGTCTTCTTTGTAATTGGATTTGTTTCATTGAAGATGTCTTTAAAATTCATTCAGAAAAAAGTTCTGCCAATATTTTCTTCTAAGTATCTGATAGTTTGTGGTCTAACATCCAAGTCCTTGATCCACTTGGAATTTACGTTTGTATTTGGTGAAATACAGTGGTTCAGTTTCATTCTTCTGCATGATTCAACCCATTGTTTCCAACACCATTTGTTGAAGAGACTCTTACTTTCCCTATTTAATAGTCTGAGCCCCTTTGCCAAAGATTAGATCTCTTTCTCAGGCTAATTCTACCTCTTTAATTGAGAAGGTATTTGAAAGGTTTGTATATCAATAATAACATTATTTTTGTTTTATGTCACACTCAGTTAAGATCTAGACACACCCTAACTGTGTGATACCTATGTTAAGAGGCTCTGAATTTTAAAGAAAATAACTTTAGAGGTTAGCTTATTTAACCTCATGTTGTAATCTCTGTATGCTAGGATCTTTAAACCAAATTTAGTTAAAGTATATTGATTTTTTAAATTAATTTTACTTTCAATGTTAAACAAACTCAAGTTACTTAGAGAGTTAACATACATTAGTGACAATGTTTCTTAGAAGATTACAGTGCCAAATAAATGCCAAATCTTTTGTGGACCAATTTCTACAAAAATAGTTCACAGGGCATTTCTGGGGGCTGTGGGCCGGGCTCTGGGCTCTGGGCTCGGCTGGGGCCTATCTGGAAGGTGGACCCAGCACGGTGGCCCCGACCATCATGCTCCCCAGTCCATGGGCGAAAAAGTGCCCATCGGGGGCTGAGCTCTGTAAAAGCTCCTCTTCACCCCGGGCAGCTCTTTGTCTCTTCAGGGGGACGGGCAGAATTGCGGCAGAATTTGGAGGCATCTAACAGAGCCAGGGCTGAGTGAGATGACTTAATCTTAAGGTTTTCTAAACCTGAATCTAGCTGTTCAAAGGCCAGTTGTAGCCCTTTATCTGAGTTTTGCGCCACTTCTGACTCACAGGCTTGGGGAAGATGTACAGTTCCTGCCTGTTCAGTTTCTGATGGAGTCCCATGCTCCCAGAGAGACTCAGCCTGCTTCTTAGATAATTTCAGACCCCTGGTCTCAAGCAGATTGGGAAGGCATTTTAGCTGAGGATCCCTTTGAACTGAGGGTATATTGCCCATAGTGACACGTTATGAAAAAGAGGTGGTTTGACCGTGAGCCAACGATCCTGGCAGAAACTTTCGTCAGGGGGTTCTCTCACGTCTCTCCACAAATGTGTCCTCTGATTTAAGATGGTTGCCACCCTTCTAATGACCTTTACAGGCCATGGAGTATCCAGTTTGAATGATAGATATTAAGAGTATAAATCAGATGTCCCTGGCACCCTTCTGGGCGGTCGAGAACTTGAGCAGAGAATGTGAAGCCTTTGGGTTACACCAGAGTGTCACCCTGGCCAGAAAACCTGCAATTACTTCACATCATACTCAATTCCACATGACAGGGTGGCCTGAGGAATATAAACTGGATAGAAAATAAAGTGGACATTTTAGAAAATAAACACACGAGTCCCCAGCTTACAAGAGACCCCAGCTTCCCTGGGGACATTATACACCTTGGCATTACTCCTATATGGAGATCACTCACCTGAATTCCTTGATCATGACACTTCAGAGGCCCAGGTCCCTGTTTGGGTGCCAAAATCTGCCAGCTCAGTCCACCCCATCTCCCCGACCTTGGGAGATGGGGGTCAAAAGCGGCCCCCGGAGGTCCTGGGGTAGCTCAGCATGCCAAGGGCAAAGTGCACAGAGAGACAGGTCAGCCAGCTCTGGGAAAAGCCTCAGAGGACAATTCATTTATTGAAAGAAAAAGCAGGTTGATATAGGCCATAACTCGGGGGCAAGGTTTGGGGTATCCATTAAACCAAACACAGAGCAAGATAATGCATGGTTACATTGTTAACAACAGACTGTCTGATCATAAGCTTTACAATGTACTTTTTTTTTTGCCCCCAGGGTTATTGACGGAGGGGGGGTTGGGGGGTGGGGGGGGTTGGTGCCTGCACCACAAATCCACTGCTCCTGGAGACCATTTTTTTCCCTTTTGTTGCCCTTGTTCTGTCATTGTTGTGGTTATTATTACTGTTGGTTTTCTTTGTTGTCCTTGGATAGGACAGAGAGAAATCGAGAGAGGAGGGGGAGACAGAGAGGGGGAGAGAAAGATAGACACCTGTAGACCTCCTTCACTGCCCGTGAAGTAACTCCCCTGCAGGTGGGGAGCTGGGAGCTCGAACCAGGATCCTTACGCTGGTCCTCGCATGAAGTGCTCTTAACCCACTGTGCTGCTGCCCGACTCCCTACAATGTACATTTTTCTGGAGATAAATTGCAGGCACTTTAGGGCAGCAGGAGAGAGGAAAAGCTGAGCAATGTTTGCTGGGGTTTTAAAGTTAACACAGTAATCCATGGCTTTTAATCAAAGAAGGAAAAGCGGGGAGGTGGCATGTGTAGAAAGGTGCTCATGTCCCCGGGGGTCCAGACATCATGAATTCCAGAGACCTGGGGAACCAGCCCTTCTCTTGACCTACAGGGAGAGTTGGGGGTCAACCCGCTGGAATCTCATGGAAACAATGGCCTGGACTTTCTGGGACAGTGGGCCCATTCTCCAACACAAGACATGTTTCACTTTTTAAAAACTTAGTCCCCTTTAACTGTCTCATCTTCATTTGTTTTCTTATTAAAGCCTGCTGTTAAACCTGAGTATTCTTTAAATGTTTCATTAACTAGAGGTTTAATATTGATTTACAAAATTGTAAGGTAACAGGGGTATAATTCCATATAGTTCCTTCCACCAGTAGTTCCCCAAGGTCACAGCTATGGAGTGAGTCTATAACTATCTATATCTATATACCATCTCCCCATCCCACGTTTTTCAGCAGTTCTGCCTTCACTTCCTTTTCAGTTCACCCCTTACACTTATTATTACTGCTGGGTGCCCTTCCTTTTTTTCCTCTTCACTCTCAGATGAGCGAAACCATGCTTGTCTTCCTGTGGTGTTTTCCAGATTTGATTCCCTTTCATTGATGGTGTAGATGGAAAACAGATGATACCATTTTTGCAGTGCTAGGGATTAGTCGCCATTTTTTACAGTAATCAGATATCAGAGACATGTCTTTCGTGAGTGTTTCCTCGAGGATGTTGAACTTTGATGCCTGAGTTGCACAGCAGATGTCATCAGTGTAGATGAACTTCCTTGAAGAAGTTTCTGGGAGGTCATTGATGTAAATATTAAATAGCGTAGGAGCCAGAACAGAGCCCTGGGGGAGGCCACTTGAGACAAGTCTCCATTTGCTAGACTTGTCACCCAGATGCACCTGGAATCTTCTGTTTTGGAGAAGAAACGATATAGTGTTGGCCACTCATGGAGGCAGGCATCTTGAGATCTTGACTAGGAGACCACGGTGCCAGACCATGTCATAGGCTGCTGTGAGATCAACAAAGACAGCACCCGTCTTTAAATTCTTCTGAGCTTAATGTGCAGCTTGGCGGCGATACGAGGATCTGGCATGAAGCCCAGCCAGTCTATCTTGGCGTTACTCTCGATCGCACTCTGTCATTTCACGAACATCTCATAAAAACTGCAGCAAAGGTGGGCGCGAGGAATAACATCATTGCAAGACTGGCCAGCTCCTCATGGGGCTAAAGCGCTTCCACACTATGATCATCATCTCTGGCATTATGCTATTCCACTGCAGAATACTGTGCCCCAGTATGGTTCCGTAGCCCCCATGTCCACTTGGCTGATTCCAAATTATATTCCTCCATGAGGATAATTTCTGGAACCATCCGTTCCACCCTGGTTCCATGGCTGCCAGTTCTTAGCAATATCACCCCGCCAGATATTCGTCGGGATGTGGCATCATCTAAGTTCATTTCCCACATCTACGCTCGACCGGACCTGCCAATATATGCGGATATCTTCGCCCACCCTGTTCAACGCTTGACGTCTCGTCACCCAATCTGGTCCCCTATGCCTACACTGAACTCCTCTGTTCCAGTCTCTTGGAAACAGAGCTGGCAGTCAGCTGAGGTAAAGAACAAACACCTCATCACAGACCCCTGCAAGCGTCAACCCGGCTTTGACCTAGCACGTTATGATTGGGCCCTCCTCAATCGCTATCGAACAGGCCATGGCCGGTGCGCCACTATGTTCCATCGCTGGGGAGCCAGAGACGACCCGAACTGCCCCTGTGGCTACAGACAGACTATGACCCACATACTCAATGACTGCCACCTCTCCAGATTCAAAGGAGGTCTCGAAACTTTACATCAGGCTCAACCTGACGCTGTTGACTGGCTACAGAAGAAGGGTAAACGCAAGAAGAAGAATTGATGGTGTACAAACAAGAATCCTGGTGGCCAAAGCTTTGGTTCCTGGTGGAATGGGGGGTATAGATTCCTCTCATTTACTTTCCCTATCATCTACCCCTCTATTTATGGACCAAAATTCTTTATGGAGTGCAGAAGGTGGAGTTCTGGCTTCTGTAATTGCTTCTCTTCTGGACATGGGCTTTGGGAAAACCTGAATATTCTTGATTAGTAGAATGCTTGACTGTTATTTTCATTTTTAAAAAAGATTAAGTTATTGGGGTCCAGGTTGTGGTGCACCTAGTTGAACACACATAGTACAAAAGCCAATAAACAGAACTCGGGACTTCCTGCTTGAGAGTCCAGCATTTTATCCACAATGCTCCAACTCCTTTGATTGTTTTTTGATGCAGGATGCTTCCTTCCTGCTTTGGCTGCCTTGATTTCTGCTGCAATGCTTGTGACTTCCTCAGCTGTCAGTTCTCCCTTTGTAAAATCCACCAGTGGGGACCATTCATCTTCTTTGTCACTGTGGTCACTGTCTTCATCTGGGAAGCTAAATTCCCTGGCTCCTCTGCCCTGCACCTCCACCTGTCATTTCTGGGCCAGGGATGGCTGCAAGGAGGATTGACTGCCTTTTAATTACAGTTTCTGTAACTCCAGCTTCACCCATTGCAGATGCATGAGACCCAGTCATTGCTTTTATGCCTGCACTTCTTTTTCTCTTCTTGGGAATCAGACCCACCTTTCTGGTGAGTTGCTTACCCAGAGCCTGAGACTCACAAGGCCTCCTTCCTCCCTGTGCTTGTCCACACCCCTTACATGCACAGACTGTACTTCCTCCCTCTTTAACTCTTGCTTTCTCCACCCCCTCTTCACCTTCCCTTTGGCACTGGGCTGGTTGGGACCCTTAGTGGGTCCCCTTACCTGGGTTATTTAAGCTCCCCTTTCTCCCTTTTCAACACTGCACTTGCTTCTCAGACCCACCCTCCTCTCGTGCTCAGTGAGAGAGGTCTCCCCACCCCAAGCCAATTAAAGCAGGAACAGGTCCACTCTGTTCATGTCCACCCAGCAGGCAATGCTGCACATCGCTGGTGCTCACTATGAGGTTTTTCTTTATTTTAAAATCTGTTTCCTATAAATTTTATTTGTTTAGGGAGAGACAGAGATGTTGAGAGGGAAGAGGAGATAGAAAAGGAGAGAGAGAGAGGAGAGACAGAGGGAGATACCTGCAGAACTATTTTATTGCTTGTGAAGTTTTCCATCTGCTGGTGGGGCCTCAGGACTTGAACCCAGGTCCTTGCACATGGTGATGATTGTGCTTTACAGGATGAGCCAGTGCTCAGCCCCAGCTGCTGTGTTTTTTTAACTATCCTGAGGGTGCATGAAAAGACACTTGACCTAATCAGAGGGAGAAATGGACAGGCAAAGAGCAGGTTGCCAGGATCAGGAGTTGTGCCATCTGGCTGTAGGGGCTATGACCCCTCCTCCCCCCACCCACGGCCACCCCGGGTCTTTGGGAACATCACTGCAGAAATCTGTGCCTGCAGTTGTAGCTGCTGTCCTGTGCCCAACAGGCTGAGAGGGCAGTTCAGGGCCTGGGTACTTGGTGTCTGGGGTACTATCTTGCCAACCCACATCCAAACCCTGAGGTATGTCTGCATGCCAGGAGGAGCAGCCATCTGCATCCTTCCAGTCCCACACAGGCCCCAGCAAGAACTGGTTTGTTCTATTCAAGGATTCCAGCTGAGTTGGGTGAGGTGGCATTGCCTTTTCAGATGACAGAGTGGCAGCTTCGTTCATACTGTTGTGATAGCTGGTAGCATCTTCTGTTCTGTGTGGGCCTGGAGGTGGGGCTGTGTCTGCCTCAGGGGTTTGGGCTTCCTGGATCTCTGGAATGTGGGGGGCAGTTCAGCCAGGGCCTGCTGCTGTGATCCTGCTGGCTAATGTCACCAGGTTCTCTTCCTGGGCTCCCCCTCCTTCTTCTGTATCAGAGCCCTGCTCAGCTTGGACTGATGGCGGTGCTGGGGGCTGAACCTGGGACCTCAGAGCCTCAGGCATCAAAGTCATGGAGCTCATCTTCCTAGACAACACACGGAGAGTCCAGGATAGAATGTAGTTATAGTAGGACACGGGTCATTCCTTCTACTCTTTTCTTTCTTCTCTCTCTTTTTCTCCCTCTCTGACCATTTCTAAGGCGTCCTCTTTCCATGCTGACTTTTCAGAGATAGAGTGAGAAAGAAAGGGAATGAGAGGCACACACACACACACACACACACACACACACACAGGATGGGAGAGGTGCACAGAACTGAAGCTTCCTTGAGTTCAGTGGAGGGTGGGCTTGAACCTGGGTCACACACATAGCAAATCAGAGCACTATCCAAGTGAGCTATTTCCCTGGCCTCATAGAAGGCCATTCTGGTGACTTCTTAGACAGAAACACAGATGAGCAGAGCCAGAAAGACATCTCACTGGGCTAAGTATCTGCCTTTGCCATGTACACAGCCAGGTGTAAGTGCTGGTAACCCATAAAGGGGCTGCAAACTGGGGGAAGCTGAGGTGCTCTGGCTTCTCACCGCCCATCTGTCTCTGTGAATGAAGATATGGGCCCAGGAGCAGTGACATAACACATGCTAGTGGTCCCAGATCTAGAAAAAGGAGAAAAAGGAGGAGGAGGAAAGAAAAGGAGAAGAAATGAAGCTGAGTTTCTGGACTGTGGAAGACAGGTATTTCTGATTGAAGGGGGCCAAAACCTTGACTAAACTCCATTCTGGAAGGCAGGACTTGCAGTCAGGCAGCCTGAGGAGGAAGATGTTGAGGAGGAAGATGTCTGAAGCAAGAATGATTCAGCAAAATGAGTCAGCAGCTGAGGTTTGGAAAATAGGTCTGTTTTGCAGGGAGAGAGAGAGAGAGAGAGAGAGAGAGAGAGATTGGGACAAAGTAGAGCAGGTGTGCCTGGTACTCCCTACATAGACATGGGGGTTGGGGAGCGAGCACTGTGCAGCTGGGGTAAAGGGCCCATAGACAAAGCAGGGACTGCTTGTCTCAGACTTGTGTCTTTGTAGGATGAGCCGCTTGGCTGTGACCTTGGGCAGCAACGTAAGAAAGGGAAAGATGCCCAGACAGTTCAAAGTTCAGCAAGACCCCCATCTTCCCTCCCTGTGTCGACCTTGCGGTCCCCAGCTGGGCAAGGCTGCCTCCTCTGCTATTCAACGGATGGGACCCCATCTTCCTCCCAGCTGGACAGGGGGACCCTGGCCCTTCATGTCCAGGTCCCACACAAGACCACTCCTGCATTGGGGGTCTTGTTCCCTCTCTGGTTCTGTGATCT
Source organism: Erinaceus europaeus (assembly GCF_950295315.1). Lineage (NCBI taxonomy): Eukaryota > Metazoa > Chordata > Mammalia > Eulipotyphla > Erinaceidae > Erinaceus > Erinaceus europaeus. The sequence goes on along the minus strand of NC_080175.1, from coordinate 41,748,714 downwards.
TTTCCGGGTTGGAATAATGGCCCTGGGCTCCTGTTGGCAGGAGGTAGTGGACTTGGGGTGTCTCTCTGTGTGTACATCCAGGAAATACCCTGATTCTTGGGGAAAGCTCCTTTCTACCACCTTGTCTTTGGGAAGTCCCCTGGGCTGCAGGTAAGGGTGACTCTCTTCTCCAGGCCCTGTTGGCCATAAGCTTGCCCTGCTCTGAGCCTGGCACTGGAACCCTTCCCAAACCATTGTCTGTCATTGACCTGGAGCTTGAATGGTGTCACTGAATCTGGGGTTTGAGGGGTGTCACTGGACCTGTGACTCTGAGGGCCCAGAGACAATCCCCAGCACCACCATCAGGTAGACCTGAGCAAGGCTCTGGTAAAAAAAAACAAACAAATAAGCAAAGTTTGGGACACAGTCTACATCAGTGGGAAGAACAGAGATTTATGGGTAGATACAGGAGTGAAAAAGGTGGTGGGTGTGGGGTTAAGAGCAAAAGCAGGAGTCTGGGCAGTGGTGCACCTGGTTGAGCACACACAATAATACCATGTAGAAAGATATGGGGGGGTGGGCTGATGGTGACACACGTGGTTAAGTGAACACATTACAGTGTGTAAGGACCCTGGCTCAAGCCCCTGGCTCCCACCTGTAGGGGGGAAAGCTCCACAAGTGGTGAAGCAGGGCTGCAGATGTCTCTCTGTCTTTCTCTATGCCCCCTTCCCTCTCAATTTCTCTGTTTCTATCCAATAATAAATAAATTACAAAACAAAAAGACATGGGTTCAAGGCTCTCTCCCCACCTGCAGGAGAGAAACTTCAGGAGTGGTGAAGCAGGTCTGCAGGTGTCTCTTTGTCTCTCCTCTTTTTATTTCTCCTATATGTCAATTTCTGTCTACCTGGTAATAATGATAATAAGCAAAGACATCAATATACCCTTAAGTGATTAGCAATAGGCAGGGTAGGGAAAGAGGCTCTGCATTGGGAGTCTGGCAACTAGTAGGTATTTTTTTTAATAAATATATATATTTATTGGTTAGAGATTGGAAGCAATTAAGAGGAAGGGGGAGACAGATATAGACACAGAGAGACAACTGCAAATCTGCTTCATGGCTAGTGAAGCTCCCCTTCTGCTCTATCTGTGTGCTGCCGCTCAGCCCCTCTGTGGGATCTTACGGGCAGTCCTTTCTGTGCTCCTGCTGACTGCCGTGTATGCAGGCTGGTTGGATCGAGGCACAGCCTGGGCCTGGCAGTGCTGAGCAGTTATCCAGGCTGCAGGCAAAAACCCACGGCCCCTCAGGTGACCTTTCCACCACGGGAGTCCTCCAGCCTTGTTCCATGGGCACCACAAGATCCTCCTCATCTTGGGGGCTGCGACAAGCATATGGGTCTGGTCTTGGAGACCTGGATGGTCAGTTGCCACTCAGAAACCTCAGCCCTCAGGAGAGAACCCTGCAGACTGGAGTGTGCAAATAATTCAGCCTTCGTCCTGTGGCCTGACCCAACTCTGCTCACACCCTTGATCTGGGCCTGTCTCCAGGCCCCCATCATAGCTAGCTGCAGCTCTCCCCAGCTGGCATGTGATGGTGAGCACTGCTCACACAGGCATTTCTCTTGGTAAGATGAAAGATCGGTAGCTGCACTCAGCTTTCACTCAGTTGCAGGGATAAATTGCAGATAATTTCTGCCCAAAGCTGGGCTTCCTGTCTGTCTTGTGTGGGCTTGCCAAGAGGACTCAGTACAGATGGAGCAGGCTTGCTAAGCCTGTCCTGTGTCCCAGGGGCATTGTTTTCTTTCTGGGAGTGCCCTGAGCCTCGTCTTCCCCCCACAAGGTCCTCCTTTCCTTGGGAGACCTCTTGTTACCATGCCATCAGGGTCCCAGCCTTCTGGAAACTCCTGGAAGTAGAGGGCCCAGTACCCAGTGCAGCACTGTTCAGGTGAGCCACCAGCAGGCTGCTCTACTCTTTTGTGAGGGCCCCAGGCTCCTGTTGCAGAGGAGCAGGAGACAGCAGCTGCACAGTCATGAGGGGACAGAGGGGGAAGAGGAAAAGCAAGCAGCTGAGGCTCCTGAGCATCAGAGCTCATTGAGGTGCATCTCAGCCCCCTCTGTCCCAAGCACCTGCTCCCTTTCCAGAAATGGTCCCCAGGGAGGGGGTGCCCAGAGTGCCGCTGGCCTCTGTCCTGCTGCCCACAGAGCCGGGAAGGACTCTGGGCTGGGCTGCTTGGCTCTGGACTCGCCTAGCTCATAACCTCCTTGGGTTTAAAGAACAGATGGACTTGGTTACTCCCCCCCCCATGTATGGGGACAGTATTTTGGGAGTGTGGAGAGGAACTGGCTGTGGAATAAAGGGGTGAGCAGTATGTGGAGAAGAGCAGAACAGCACTGCCCACCTTACACTTCAGGTGTGTGCTTCTTCTTCTAGCGTTTGTGTGCTTATATCAGGATTCGAGGTGCAGATGGCCAAGTGTGGTGATGAGTGACACCCGATGATGCCCAGCTCTCTACAGGGAGAAGAGGGAGAAAAGGAATAATCTCTGGGGGGGGAATTAAAACATGTATTTAAAAAATAATCAACTGTTGGAGGGGCTGGCTCACCCAGTAGAGTGTACACTTTCCCCTGCACCAGGACATAGGGACTCCAAGGGAGAACTATAGACAGAACACGGGAGGCTTCATGAGTGGTGGAGCAGAGCTGTGGTGTCTCTCCTCTTTCTCTCCCACCCCCCCCCATCTCTAAAATGTAAAGGAGAATACAGTATGCAGGCATCAGTGGGATCATGTAGATCAGTGGGATCATGCCTGCTAGTGGGCAGAATTTTTTTATTAGTATTATAATGATTAGGAGACACAGCCATATGTTAAAATTTCCCTTTTTTCCCTATTATATCTTACTTGATAAAAGAGAAATTGAGAGGGGAGGGGAAAATCGAAAGAGAAAAAGGTACCTGCAGACCTGTGTCTACCACTCATGAAGCTTCCTCCCTGCAGGTGGGGAGCACGGGCTTGAACCTGAGTACCTGCAAATGATGTTGTGTGTATTCAGTGATGTGATCCACTGTCCAGTCCCCTCATATGCCAGATTTTTAATATATAATGTTTGTTTACTTTTGAATAGATAAGGAGAAACTAAATAGAGAAATAGAGAGGGACAGAGACAGAGAAACACCTGAAGCCCTGCTTCACCATTTGTAAAGCTTTCCCCCTGCAGGTAGAGACTGAAGGCTTGAACTCAGATCCTTGTGCACTGTGACACACACAAGTTCTTGCTGTATTTATTGAGCTGTTACTATGAAAGAGACCAGCAGGCAGCTATCTGTGCAACAGGAGCTCCCTTTCTCTCTGCATGAGGAGGTTGGCCCTGGACTTGTGCATGTGAAGCCCTGGCTCATGTCCTAGCAGCTGGGCCTCTGCCTTGTCCTCGCCCACAGCATGCAAACCACAGAGACTCCTGGCAGTTTGCAGGCCACAGTCTGACCCTGGAAGCTTCCTGCTAGCAGTGGCAAAGCCACTTCTCAGGGGCCTGGAGAGAGCGCTGCTGGTAGAGCATATGCTAGCAAGCTCATGGTCCAGGTTTCAAGCCTCAGCTCCCCACCTCCAGTGAGGAAGAGGCTTCAGAAATGGTGGAGCAGTGTTGCAGGTGTGTGTCCGTCTCTCTCCCTGTCAATCACCTCATTTCCTCTTGATTTCTCTCCATCTCTAGTAAAATAAAAATAAAATGTAAAAAAGCTACTTCTCATAGCTCAGTGACCATGAAGTGACTGACAGACATGTCCCTCCCCACAGAGATGTCACATTCCCTGTGTCTAGAGGAGGACCAGGGCCCTGAGCACGACCCCCAGAGACCCCAGTGCTGGCCATGTGGTACAGGATTGAGGCCATGCCCTCTGCAGGGTCTCAGCAGAGTTTGGACATGTCCTTGTCCCTCACATGCCTGAGCTGCCCAGACCTGCATCAGTCCCGGGAGCCATGGGGAGCCCTTAAGAGAGATGCTCCCCGAGTCAGAGCATCTTAGGCTGCAGGGAGAGATTTACTTCATTTTCTTTTTTTTTATTAGTGATTTAATAATTGTGAACAAGATTATAATTTAAAAGGTACAATCCATAGTTTCCACCAGTAGAGTTCCATATCCAATCCCCTCCATTGAAGCTTCCCTATTCTTTAGCCCTCTGGGAGTATGGACCAAAATTGTTTATGGAGTGCAGAAGGTGGGAGTTCTGGAGTCTGCTCTGGACATGGATGTTGGCAGGTGGATCCAGATCCCCAGCCTGTCTCTATCTTTCCCTAGTGGGGGAGGGATCTAGAGAGGTGATTACCTATTTTCTAACTGAGTGTTTTAGACTGTTCCTTTGGTTATGGGATATTCAGGCAGAGTGGCAGGACAGGCAGAGGCATTAATGCAGGAAACAGTGTTTATGATGCTGGCAGGCCCAGCCAGGCTTCTGTCCAAGATGGAACCAAACATAGTGGTGCTTGTCCTTTTTTTTTTTTTAAATTTATTTATTTAAGAAAGGAGACATTAACAAAACCGTAGGATAGGAGGGGTACAACTCCACATAATTTCTACCACCCAATCTCCATATCCCATCCCCTCCCCTGATAGCTTTCCCATTTTCTATCCCTTTGGGAGTATGGACCCAAGGTCATTGTGGGTTGCAGAAGGTGGAAGGTCTGGCTTCTGTAATTGCTTCCCCACTGCACATGGGTGTTTACTGGTTGATCCATACTCCCAGCCTGCCTCTCTCTTTCCCTAGTAGGGTGGGTCTCTGGGGAAACAGGGCTCCAGGACACATTGGTGGGGTCGTCAGTACAGGGATGTCTGGTTGGCATCATGCTGGCATCCGGAACCTGGTGGCTGAAAAGAGAGTTAACATACAAAGCCAAACAAATTGTTGAACAATCATGAACCTAAAGGCTGGAATAGTGCAGATGAAGTGTTGGGAGGGTACTGTCTGCAGACTCTTTTGTATTTCTGCTTTCAGGTATATATTTTTCCCTGGTTTATGGACATGTGAATAGAGCATGTGTGAACATATGCTCTATTTCAGGGGTCTATATCTAGGTTTGGGGACTTTATTGGGGAATGGACCACCTGGAATGGAATTAGAGAATACTATGAAAGGAAAGGTCTCACCTGAGTGATGAAGCTGAAGGGTTGTCATTCCACACCTGAAGTCTCTGGACACCGTATGAAGTGAAGCATGCTGGGGTGGCACTCGTTGCATTGATTAGGTTGCGATCAGCAGATGCAATATTATTTGATATGAATTGAGAGAAGCATGCAGGAAAGTGGGCCCCAGCCTAAGGAGGAAATATAGGCTGTATAGTGGAAATGTGAGGTTCCTGCTGTCTTAGGGTTCAAGAAGACAATGGATAGTTATTGTTATCATCACATTATTTGGTAATTGGGTTAACTTTGAAAAGTTCCTTTGTTAGGGTTTGCTGTATAATACCCAGCATCTTGTATATAGCTGTGCCACTGGTTGCTTCTGTTCTACCTGGTCTAGACTTTTGAGAGAGTCAACATATCAAAGACTCAGTGTATGTATTAAAAAGACTCAGTCTGTTTTTTATAAAGTTCGAGACATATGATCAATTTTCCCCCTCTCATATTAATCAAATAATGGTTTATATGACTACACTTTAATACACTTTAATAGGAGTGTGCATAAACACCATTCCCAACAGCAAAAGACTGTGTCCCATCTCACCCACCCCCCCCTGCCCGCCGCCCACTCTCCCACTGTCCCCCAATGTCCACCCTCCCCCTCACCACAGGGTTTTTACTTTGGTACCCTACTCTTGGTTTAATCAGATCCTGCTTTTAGTTTCCCTTTCTGTTCTTCTCAACTTCTGTTGATGAGTAGGATCATCCCATACTCATCTTTGTCTTTCTGACTTAGCTTACTTAACATAGTTCCTTCTAGCTCCGTCCTAGATGGGTCAGATAAGGTGGGTTCATTGTTCTTAATGGCTGCATAGTATTCCATTGTGTATATTCCACAGCTTTCTCAGTCAATCATCTGTTGTTGGGCACCTGGGTTGCTTCCAGGTTTTAGCTATTATGAATTGTGCTGCTATGAACATAGGTGTACACATATCTTTTTGATTGGGCATTAAGGAATCCTTGGGGCATATTGCCAGGAGAGGAATTACTGGGTCATATGGAAGGTCTATGTCTAGCCTTGTGAGAGTTCTCCAGACTGCTCTCCAGAGAGGCTGGACCAATTTACATTTCTAACAGCAGTGCAGAAGGGTTCCTCTGTCCCCACAGCCTCTCCAACATTTGTTGCTGCTATCCTTTTTGATGTATGCCATTTTCACAGGAGTAAGGTGGTATCTCAATGTTGTCTTTATTTGTATTTCTCTGGCAGTCAGTGACGTGGAGCAGTTTTTCATATGTTTGTTAGCCTTTTGAATCTCCTCTAAAGTGACTGTCTTATTCATATCCTCTGCCCATTTTTGGATGGAGTCATTTGTTTTTTTGGTGCTAAGTTTACTGAGTTTTTTGTATATTTTGGTGGTTAGTCTCTTGTCTGATGTATGTCATGTGAAGATCTTTTCCCATTCTGTGAGGGGTCTCTTTGTGCGATAGTTTCTTTGGCTGTGCAGAAGCTTTTAAATTTGATGTAGTCCCATTGGTTTGTTTCTGCTTTAGTCTTCCTTGCAGTTGGGTTTGTTTCATCAAAGATGCCCTTGAGGTTTAGGTGGGAAAGTGTTCCACCAATGTCTTTCTCTAAGTATTTGATAGTTTCTGGTCTAACACCCAGGTCCTTGATCCTGATTTTTGTTGATTTTTGTTTCTGGTGAGATAAGGTGGTTCAATTTAGTTCTTCTGCATGTTACAACCCAGTTTTCCTAGCACCATTTATTGAAGAGAGCCTTCTTCTTCCATTTAATACTTTGGGCCCCCTTATCAAAGTTTAGATATCCATAGGTGTGGGGGTTTAGTTCTGGGCTTTAAATTCTGTTCCACTGGTCTCTGTGAATATTTTTGTTCCAGTACCAGGATGTTTTGATGATGATGGCCTTATAATATAGTTTGAGATCTGGGACTGTGATGCCTCCATTTCTGTTTCTTTTGCTCAACATGGTTTTGGCAATTCTAGGTGTTTCTTGTTCTAGATAAATGTTTGTAGTTTTTGTTCCATTCTCTTAAAGAAGCTTCGTGAAACTTTGATGGGTATCACATTAAATTTGTATATGGCTCTGGAGAGAATATTCATTTTGATGATATTTATTCTTCCTATCCATGAGCATGGGATGTCTTTCCATTTCTTAGTATCAGTTTCTATTTCCTTGAATAGTGACTCATAGTTTTCAGTATACAGGTCTTTCACTTATTTGGTCAGCTTTATTCCTAGGTATTTTATTGATTGTGCTACAACAGTGAATGGGAGTGATTTCTGGATGTTCTCTTCAGTTTTAGTGTTTGCATAAAGAAATGCCACTGATTTTTGTACATTGATTTTGTAGCCTGACACCTTGCTATATTTCCTAAGAACTTCCAGTAGTTTTCTGCTGGATTCCTTAGGTTTTCTTTTTTTCTTTAAAAAAATTTTTTTTATTATTGGGGAATTAATGTTTTATATTCAACAGTAAGTACAATAGTTTGCACATGCATAACATTCCCCAGTTTCCCATATAACAATACAACCCCCACTAGGTCCTCTGAATCCTTCTTGGACCTGTATTCTCCCCACCCACCCACCCCAGAATCTTTTACTTTGGTGCAATATGCCAATTCCAGATAGGTTCTACTTCTGGTTTCTTTTCTGATCTTGTTTTTCAACTTCTGCCGGAGAGTGAGATCATCCCATATTCATCCTTCTGTTTCTGACTTATTTCACTTAACATGAATTTCTCAAGATCCATCCAAGATCAGCTGAAAACGGTGAAGTCACCATTTTTGATAGCTGAGTAGTATTCCATTGTGTATATATACCACAACTTGCTCAGCCACTTATCTGTTGTTGGACACCTGGGTTGCTTCCAGGGTTTGGATATTACAAATTGTGCTGCCAAGAACATATGTGTACATGGATCTTTTTGGATGGATATGTTGGGTTCCTTAGGATATATCCCCAGGAGAGGAATTGCAGGATCATAGGGTAGGGCCATTTCTAGCCTTCTGAGAGTTCTCCAGACTGTTCTCCACAGAGGATGTACCAATTGACATTCCCACCAGCAGTGCAAGAGGGTTCCTTTGACTCCACAACCTCTCCAGCATTTGCTGCTGTTACCTTTTCTGATGTATGACATTCTCACAGGAGTGAAGTGGTATCTCATTGTTGTCTTGATTTGCATTTCTCTGACAATCAGAGACTTGGAGCATTTTTTCATGTGTTTCTCGGCCTTTTGGATCTCTTATGTGGTGAATATTCTGTCCATGTCCTCCCCCCATTTTTGGATGGGGTTATTTGTTGTCTTGTTGTTGAGTTTGGCAAGCTCTTTATATATGTTGGTTATTAAACTCTTGTCTGATGTATGGAATTTAAAGATCTTCTCCCATTCTGTGAGGGGTCTCTTGGTTTGGGTAGTGGTTTCTTTTGCTGTGAATAAACTTTTTAATTTGATGTAGTCCCATAGGTTTATACTTGCCTTAGTCTTCTTTGTAATTGGATTTGTTTCATTGAAGATTTCTTTAAAATTTATGCGGAAAAGAGTTCTGCCAGTATTTTCTTCTAAGTATTTGATAGTTTGTGGTCTAACATCCAAGTCCTTGAGCCACTTGGAATTTACTTTTGTATTTGGTGAAATACAGTGGTTCAGTTTCATTCTTCTGCATGTTTCAACCCACTGTTTCCAACACCATTTGTTGAAGAGACTCTGCCTTCCCCATTTAATAGTCTGAGCCCTTTTGTCAAAGATTACATGTCCATAGGTGTGGGGGCTCACTTCTGGGCTCTCAATTCTATTCTACTGGTCAGTGTGTCTATTTATGTTCCAGTACCAAGCAGTTTTGATGACAATGGCCCCAGAATACAATTTGAGATCTGGGAGTGTGATGCCTCCAGTTCTGTTCTTTTTTTCTCAAGGTTGCTTTGGCAATTCTAGGTCTTTTCTGGTTCCAGATAAACATTTGTAGCATTTGTTCTATTCTCCTAAAAAATGTGGTTGGGATCTTGATGGGGATAGCATTCAATTTGTAGATGGCTCTGGGTAATATATTCATTTTGATGATATTAATTATACCAACCCATGAACATGGAATATCTTTCCACATCTTTGTGTCTTTTCCAATTTCTTTGAGTAGTGACTCATAATTTTTAGTATACAAGTCTTTCACTTCTTTGGTTAGGTTTACTCCTAGATATTTTATTTTTTTTTGTTGCTATAGTAAAAGGAATTGATTTCTGGATTTCAATTTCTTCTATCTTAGTGTTTGCATAGAGGACGGCCACTGACTTTTGCATGTTAATTTTGTAGCCTGATACCTTACTATATTGCCTGATGATTGCCAAAAGCTTCTTGCTGGATTCCTTAGGTTTTCCTGTGTATACTATCATATCATCTGCAAATAGGGAGAGTTTGACTTCTTCTCTTCCAATCTGTATGCCTTTAAATCATTGCTACTGCCTGATTGCTATGGCAAGAACTTCCAACACTATGTTGAACAGTAATGGTGATAGTGGGCAGCCCTGTCTAGTACCTGATCTGAGGGGAAATGCTTCCAGTTTTTCACCATTGAGTATGATGTTGGCTGTAGGTTTGCTATATAGAGACTCCACTATCTTCAGGAATTTTCCATCTATTCCCATTTTGTGTAGTGTTTTGATCATAAAGGGATGTTGGATTTTGTCAAAGGCTTTCTCTTCATCTATTGCTATGACCATGTGGGTTTTGGTCTTGCTTTTGTTGATGTGGTGGATCACATTGATTGATTTACGTATATTAAACCAACCTTACATGTTTGGGATAAACCCCACTTGGTCATGATGAACAATCTTTTTAATATACTGCTGTATCCGGTTGGCTAGAATTTTGTTCAATATTTTCGCATCTATGTTCATCAGAGATATTGGTCTGTAGTTTTCTTTTTTGGTTGTGTCCCTGTCTGCTTTTGGTATCAGAGTGATGTTAGCTTCATAGAAGCTGACAGGGAGTATTCCAGTGTCTTCAATCTTCTGGAAGACTTTTAAAAGTAGAGATATTAGTTCTTCTTTGAAGGTTTTATAGAATTCATTTGTAAAACCATCTGGTCCAGGACTTTTATTTTTGAAGAGATGTTTGATAACTGTCAATTTCATTAGCTGTGATGGGCCTGTTCATGTTATCCACTTCCTCTTTACTTAGTTTTGGAAGTTAGTAGGTATCTAGGAAATCTTCCATTTCTTCCAGGTTCTCTAGCTTGGTGGCATATAGTTGTTCATAGAAGCCTTGCATGATATGTTGAATTTCTGCGGTGTCTGTTGTGATATCTCCTCTTTCATTTATGATCCGATTTATTTGGGTCTTCTCCCTTTTTTGTTTTGTGAGTCTGGCTAAAGGTTTGTTGATTTTGTTCATTCTTTCAAAGAACCAACATTTACTTTCGTTGATCTTTTGTATGGTTTTCTTATTCTCAATGTTATTTAGTGATGGCCTAACTTTAGTGATTTCTGTCCTTCTGGTTGCTTTAGGGTTCCTTTCTTCTTCATCTTCAGTGTCTTTAAGATGTACAATCAGGCTGTTAATTTGTGCTTTTTCTTGTTTCCTAATGTGTGCTTGTATAGCTATGAACTTCCCTCTTAGGACTGCCTTAGCTGTGTCCAAATATTTTGATAGCTTGTGTCTTCATTTTCATTGAAGTCTCAAAACATTTTGATTTCTTCCATGATTTCCTCTTTGACCCAGAGGTTGTTAAGAAGTGCACTGTTGAGCTTCCACATTTTGGGACTATTACTAATCTTTTGTGGATTGTTAAGTGCTAGTTTAATTCCACTGTGGTCTGGGAAGATGCTAGGGATGATTCAATGCTCTTGAATTTGCTGATGCTGTCCTTGTGGCCTAACATATGGTCTATCCTTGAGAATGACCCATGTGGATTTGAGTAAAATGTGTATTCCAGTTTCTTGGGATGAATGACTCTGAAAATGTCCAATAGTTCTAATTTATCTATCTCTTCATTTAGCTCCCTTATATCGTTATTGATTTTCTGCCTGGATGATCTGTCAAGTTGAGAGAGTGGGGTGTTGAAGTCCCCTACTATAACTGTGTTGCTGTTAATGTATTGCTGTAGCTTTCAGTAGACATTTGATGTATTTAGATGGCTTCTCATTGGGTGCATAGATGTTAATAATTGTTAAGTCCTCATGATTGAAGGATCCTCTGAGCATTAAGTAGTATCCATTTCTATCTTTTTTAATCTTACCTATTTTAAAGTCTATTGTGTCAGATATGAGAATAGCTGTTCCTGTCCTTCTTTGTGGGCCATTGGCTTGTATGATAGTTTTCCATCCTTTCACTTTAAGTCTGTGTTTGTCTTGTTGAGTTAGGTGGGTTTCCTGTAGACAGCATATTGTTGGGTTGTATCTTCTGATCCATTTTCCTACTCTGTGTCTTTTAATAGGTGAATTCAGGCCACTGATATTTAAAGATTGAAGATATTTTAATGCCATTCTTGTAGAGTTTTAGGGTGTTCTGATATATGTCCTATTTATGATGTTCTGACTGTTTATATAAGACCTTTCAGAACTTCTTTCAGGGCAGGCTTGGTGATAGTTGATGCTTTCAACTGTTGCTTGTCTGAGAAGGTTTTGATGCCTCCATCTAGTCTGAATGACAGTCTAGCAGGATACAGTATTCTTGGTTGAAAACCTTTCTCATTGAGCACTTGATAGATATCTTGCCATTCTTTTCTTGCCTGTGGTGTTTGTGTGGAGAAGTCTGCTGCTAATCTTATGGGTTTTCCTCTGTAGGTGACTCTGTTTTTCTCTTGCAGCCTTCAGGATCCTTTCTTTAACCTTATTCCTTTCCATTCTTAAATATGGTGTGTCTTGGTGTCTTTAAGACTGGGTTAATTCTGTTTGAGCCCCTCTGGGCTTCCTGAATCTTTATGTCTTTGATGTTGTCTAGAGAAGTTTTAAGCTCTTATGGCCTGAAGAATGCTTTCTTCCTCTCCCTCTCTTTCTTCCTCTGGTAAGCCAATAATGCATATATTGTTTCTTTTGAAGTCATCCCATAGGTCTCTGTTGTTGTTTTCAGCATCTCTTAATCTCTTTTTGAGATCTCTTACTTCTTTTTTAGTTGTCTCTAATTCATCTTCAATCTTGCTAATTCTGTCTTCTGCCTCATTGATTCTATTCTCTACCCTCTACTGTTTTCTGGAGTTTATCTATTTTTTTTCCCTGTTCTGATATTGTTTTAGCTTGTTCAGCTAGTTGTTTTCTTAGCTCAGCTATTTCAGCTTTCAGCTCTGTAATAACCTTGAGATAGTGTTTTATTCCAGAGTCTCATTTGTTGTTCCTGTATTTCTGATTACAATTCTTTCAAACTCTTTACTCACTCCTGTGATTATTTCCTTAGCTAATGTTTGGATGTTGAACTCATTATTTTGTACTTCACCCTTTGGGGGGTGGCTTTTAGCTGGGCTGTTGTCCTGGTTCATTTCTCCATTATTTCTTTTTGTTGGTTTATCCATTTTATATATTGTGTTATGAGTTCCCTCTCTTAGTGCTTTTCAAATTGCTGATCACTATTTCCTGGATTGACTTGTGTCTAAGTAAGGTAATTACAGGGTTCACAGTGTTGGTATTTAACAGTTGTTTCAATAATATTTTAATCCCTGAGTTGGAGTTCAGTGATTTAAAAGTCTCTTTTTTTTTCCTTCTCTGTAGGCTATGGTAGCCTGAGGGCTTCTAAACTATAAGTAGGCTTCTTAGCTTAATCATTGACTCCCGACCAAGAGATAAGGCAGGGTGTGGCAGAGATTGTCCAGTGGTTATGCAAAGAGACTTTCACAGCCCCACACCTATGCCACCGAGGTATAGGTCTTCTTCTGAGTTTCCTGGTTAGATCTCTGTCCCCCGGTGTCCATCCCTGTCGCTGCTTCAGATTCTGAGGGCAGTAGCAATGGAGACTCAGAGTTGCACTTGGTGAGTCTCTGGGGAGTCCTCTCCTCCCTTCAGCTGTCCCCTTGTTGGTGGAACAGACTGGAGGTGGTGTGTCAACTGATAAACCGCCGGACTATTACCAGCCACTTAGTCTCTCCCTAGGCTCCTCTCTTCACCAGCAATGTGTGTTTGCACTCATCGGTGATTTGGTGGGTTCCTGTAGTCATTCTACTCCTGTCTTGCTGTGGTACCAGGTGGTCTCCTTTGGTATTCCTAGTTGATCCGGGAGAGGAGAGGAGAGGAGAGGAGAGGAGAGGAGAGGAAGGAGAGAAACAGATCTGCTGCTGCTTGTAACCCCGCCTCCGGAAGTCTCCCCTCTAGGTTTTTCTATGTATACTATCATATCATCTGCAAATAGTGAGAGCTTGAGTTCTTCCCTTCCAATTTGTATTCCTTTGATTTCTTTCTCTTGCTTGATTGCTATGGCAAGAACTTCTGATACTATGTTGAAGAGTAATGGTGATAGTGGACAGACCTGTCTAATCCCCGATCTGAGGGGGAATGCTTTCAGCTTCTGTTCATTGAGTATGATGTTGGCTGTAAGTTTGCTATATATGGATTCCACTATCTTGAGGAATTTCCCATCTATTCCCATTTTTTGTAGAGTTTTGAGCATGAATAGGCTTTGGATTTTGTCAAAGGCTTTCTCTGCATCTATTGAGATAATCATGTGGTTTTTGGCTTTGCTTTTATTGATGTGGTGAATGACATTGATTGACTTACATATGTTGAACCAGTCTTGCATTCCTGGGATAAAGCCCACTTGGTCGTGATGAACAATCTTTTTGATATGTTGCTGTATCCGGTTGGACAAGATCTTGTTTAATATTTTGGTATCTGTGTTCATCAGAGATATTGGTGTGTAGTTTTCCTTTTTTGTTGTGTCTCTATGTGCTTTTGGTATCAGGGTGATGTTGGCTTCATAGAAGGTGGAAGGGAGTGTTCCTGTTTCTTCAATCTTGTGGAAAAGCTTTAGAAGAATGGGTGTTAACTGTTTCCTGAAGGTTTTGTAGAATTCATTTGTGAAGCCATCTGGTCCAGGACTTTTGTTGGGGAGATTCTTAATAACAGTTTCGATTTCTTTGTCTGTGATTGGTGCATTAAGGCTTTGTAGTTCTTCTTTGTTCATTGTATTTGTCCTTTTTATATGTTAATTCTTTTATAGAGACAGAGAGAAATTGAGAGGGAAGGGGGAGAGAGACAGAGAGATGCCTGCATCCCTGATCCACTGCTCATGAAGCTTCCCCCTTCAGGTGGGGTCTGGGGGCTTATCTGGGTCCTTGTGCAGGAGCTTGTCCTTTTATACAGTTATCCACTTTCCCATAAGAACTTCTAACAACAAGATTAAGGGTTTTTTATATATATATATATATATATATATATATATATATATATATATATATATGGAGAGAGAGAGAGAGAGAGAGAGAGAAAGGGAGAGAGAGAGAGAGAAAGGGAGAGAGAGAACAGCTTGTTTGTGTTCTCAGAAGACTCTTGGGCAGAAAGAGCAGATTCTAGGTCTCTACCAAAGCTGTTTTGATGACAGCAGTCGGAGGAGTCTCTCTGAGAATTTCACCCTTAGTTTCTCTGCCTCGATGAGAGAGAGAGAGAGAGAGAGAGAGAGAGAGAGAGAGAGGGAAGGAGAGTAGATTGAGTGCACACTGAAGGGTTGGTATGGGGAGGGAGCCCTGTGCACAGGCTGGAGTGGGACTACTCCCTGCGATTTTCCTAACCCTGGGGAGTGTCCCTCCAGGTCCCTCATCACTGCAGGCACCACCAGAAACTTCACTGCAGAGAAGGACTTCTTTGGTGGGTCATCACTGTGAGGTTCCAGTGTGCCCCAACAAGTCCAGACCCGTGTCCACCGTCTCTGCGGGTGTTTGTGGTCAGTTGAGCTCACATGGAGTGAAAGAAATCATGTCCTCACTCAGCTGAGAGCAGGCAGCAGGGATGAGGACTGCCTCTTGCAGGGAGGTGACAGTGTCCCCAGAGGTGACAGCTCAGCTCCTGGATACCCACAAGGCCCTGAGGATGGGGGTTTCCACAGTGGTCAAGGCAGAGGTGGAGTTGTGACTACATGAGTCTTGTCTTGGGCTTCCTGAAGCTTCACAGAAAGAGGTGCCCATTGATTGGACATGGGGGGGATCCTACCTCCTGCACCCTGCAGAGGGGGTGCAGTGAAGTTGGGGGGTGCCAACCAGCTGGCAACTCACTGGTAGGGGGATGCTGAGGGGAGGTTTGTTGGTTGGTGCTGTAAAACTTTGCACTCCTAACCCCTCCGATGGCCCCTCTGTGTCCTGCAGTGACTCCTCTGAGGTCACAACCCCAGGAGTTGAAGCCACAGACTGAATGCCCCCATGGAGTGACTCCTGGTCTCTGAGATCCCAAGGTACTCCTTGAGGAGGACAGTTCTGTGAACACTGCCCACCTCTGCCCCAAGCAGGACCAGGCTGTCCCTCAGGGGAGGGCACAGGAGTGGGGAGTGTTGGCATCAGGTCCAGGGCTGGGGAGCAGAGCACAGTGAGGCTGAGCTGCGCCAGCCTTGCAGCTGGTCTTGGGACTGACAGGGAAGGAGGGTCTGGGGAGAAGGAGTTGGGGGTGGGGTGGGTGTTGCTCTGGGCTTGGTGCCCCTGTTGGGATCAGCAGTGTTCTGGAATATTCTAAAACTCTGTGGATTGGAGAGAGCATGGCTTGTGACTGACTACCAGCAACCATGCTGTGGAATCCAAACCTTATTCAGACTGACATCTAAAAGAACATGAATTTCCATAAGAGATAAAGTAGGATTAGGATGAACCACACGAAGCAGACCTCTTCAGATGTGGGGCAACATCCATGCGGAGAGGCTCTGAGGCCACAACCATAGCTGGCAGCTCAGGGGCATGCAGACACTCTGGAGAGGAGAGGGACAGAGGTCAGCCTGGCTCAGGTTGTCCTTGCTATGTCAGCACCCACACACCCAACATGCAGAGCCCCGACCCCCAGGACTGTCCCACTCAGTCTCCTGAGGTCAGGGTGAGTCATTTGTGACACAGCCCCAGCTCTGCATCCTCTGAGAGCCCCCACCTGTTGTGGAGAGCCATGTGCTGCGCCCCAAGATGGCGCCAGCCTCCTCTACCCTCCAGACCACAGGGAGAAGTAAACAACTCCATAAATGGTCTGAGACTGAGAGCACGCTTGCTTCCACGATCGTGTGCCTATGAGCAGCTGCCACGTGTGCCCTTGGGATTGGCTGACCCATGAGTATATAAGTTGGAGGTTAGGTTATAGTGGGTTTTTTGCTGTTCAAGGTTCCCGAATAAACTGCTTGAAGAAGAACTTGGCGTTGCGTGATCCTTGCAGGCAAGGGTGGACGCGACAAGTGGTGGCCCGTACGGGGACATCATCCGAAACAGGGTTCAGAACTTTGGCAGTCGGGGCAGTGCACTGGTAAGTTCCCAGGGTAAAGTGGGACAATAAGGCCCGCAGTGAGGCGGCTAGCAGGGCTTGTCTCTGTAGATAAAGGACGAGCGGGAGAACGTTCGTGGGTTTAGCTAATGGAAAGTAAAAGTCCCCCCGGGTAGCGAACGGGGAGTACAAAGTGGGCTAGCAGCCACATAATTTTTGGGAGGAAGTTATCATGGGGACTTCCCAGTCCCATCCAACTTTTTTGGCTCTGCAGGAGCTACTTCTATCCAAGAAATTAAAAATCAAGAAGTCCACACTTGAAAGATTCTTGAGTGAGTGTGAC
Organism: Erinaceus europaeus; assembly: GCF_950295315.1. Lineage (NCBI taxonomy): Eukaryota > Metazoa > Chordata > Mammalia > Eulipotyphla > Erinaceidae > Erinaceus > Erinaceus europaeus. The sequence goes on along the minus strand of NC_080175.1, from coordinate 41,731,908 downwards.
ATAGTCGCCCCTGGTTCACAGCCTCAGGGAGCTTGACTGTCTCTTGCTGGGAGAAGTTAGGAAAGGACCTAGACTTTGCTTGGGAGCAGGATGACCTGAAAGCAGGAGTAAGGCCCGTATGGAAATTAGTGCGCAGTTGCCTTGAGGATCAGAAGTGCTGAGAGGCCGTTGAAAAGGGGCAGAACGCCTTGGAAATGCTACAGGAGGAACGCTCTGAGAAAGCGGAAAGTAAGAAAGGAGGAGAGAAAGGGAAATCTTTATACCCTGATCTAGAGGAGCTGGAAACACTCCCCTCCTCCTCGGAATCAGAGGAGGAGGAGGGGGAGGACGTGCAGGCCTTAGTGGAGAGACTGGAAGAGGCTACTTTAAGAGAAAGAAGGAAAAGGAAAGAGAGGGATAAGGCACACAAAAAAAACTGGAGGACGGAGAACTGGGAGGGGGCTATGCCTCAGCCTTGCCCTTGGCTCCGCCCCCTTATCCGGAGGGCGTGACAACCATCCAACCCTTGGGGACTGGAGGGCCAAGCCGTTCCTTTTGCCCGGGGCTATGGGCCTGGGTTAGGACGGAGATGCAACTTGTCTATCCGGTGTTTCAAGATCTCCAAGGGAACCGGTATGAGGAGCCCTTGGATTTCAAAGTAGTTAAGTCCCTGGCAGAATCTGTGAAGGCTTATGGGGTTAGTGCATCCTTCACTCTTGCTCAAGTGGAATCTCTCAATAGGCTTTGCATGACACCGGCTGATTGGCAAGGCTTAGTTCGTGCTGTCTCAGCCCAGGACAATATCTAGATTGGAGAGCATTCTGGATTGATTTTGCAACCCAGCAAGCGGCTGTTAATGCACGCGCAGGTCAACCTGCCTGGGACCGAGACATGCTCCTAGGACTAGGCAGGTTTGTAGGCCAGCAGACTGGGTACCCTCCACAAGTATATGAGCAGGTGAATCTCTGCACCATAAGAGCATGGAAGGCCCTTCCAAATAGGGGACAAGTTAGCGGCAACTTAGCAAAAATTCTGCAGGGACCCACGGAGCCTTTTTCAGATTTTGTGGCCCGCATAGTTGAGGCGGCGGGCAGAATCTTTGGGGACCCAGACACAGCTATGCCTCTTATTAAACAGCTGGTATATGAGCAATGTACCAAAGAATGCAGAGCGGCTATCACACCACATAAGGGCAAAGGAATTGAGTGGTGGTTGAAAGTTTGCAGAGAGATTGGAGGCCCTTTGACTAATGCGGGACTTACCGCTGCGGTTGTCCAACTTGCAGGAAGGAAAAGCAGTAACACTGGGGCTTGTTTCGAATGTGGCAAGATGGGGCATATTAAGAAGCAGTGCCCTGAGAAAGGCAGAACAGGAGGAAGTGCTAGAATGAGACAGCCCGGCCTCTGCCCTAGATGTAAAAAGGGGAACCATTGGGCTAATGAATGCTGCTCCGTTAAGGACATTAACGGACAACCCCTGAGTCAGGGATATGGAGGAGACTGTCCAAAAAACGGCCAGAGGGGCCCCCGTCCCCAGGGCCCACAAATATATGGGGCAGTAGAGAGTCGGGACAGGGAGATCAGTCAGGAAAGGTGGCCCAGCTTTCGCCCTCCGGGGAACCATGGAGAGCCACTGCGGGCTCAGCAGGATTGGACCTCTGTTCCACCTCCCGACTCGTCTTAACTCCTCAGATGGGGGTCCAGCTTGTAACAACCGACTTTACAGGACCCCTCAAGCCAGGCACAGTAGGCTTAGTTTTGGGCAGATCCTCTTCAGCATTGCGAGGACTTCTTATTCACCCTGGGGTTATAGACTCTGACTTCACGGGGTTGTTAAGATTATGGTGTCCTCCCCCCGGGGAATTGTAGCCATTTCCCCGGGAGACAAGATCGCCCAATTGCTTATCTTACCCAGCCTACATGATCGCTTCGCGGCTAAGACAGTTGAACAGGGGGGTCGAGGTTTTGGCTCCTCCGGCACAGACTTGACATTCCTATCTCTGGATTTAGAACAAAGACCTTTGATGGTATTAGAAGTTGAAGGAAAAAACATTCAGGGGCTTCTTGATACTGGGGCTGACAGAGTATTGTGGCCGCCAAAGACTGGCCAACAGGATGGCCTGTGCAAACTTCCTCTCAAACCCTGCAAGGCCTGGGTTATGCAAGGACTCCAGACATGAGTGCTAGACAGCTAAAATGGAAAGATAAGGAAGGCCATTGTGGCTTGATGCAGCCGTATGTTTTGGAGCTACCCATCTCGTTATGGGTGAGGGACTTGCTTAAAGAGATGGATTTTAAATTAAGTAATGAATACTCCATGGCAGCTCAAACTCAGATGAAAAGAATGGGTTGTGTCCCTGGCTTTGGCCTGGGGAAGCACCTACAGGGACGCAAGTCCCCTGTTGCGGCTCGACCGCACTCAGGAAGATCAGGTCTGGGTTTTTCCTAGGGGCCACTGCGGACACAGGTATTCCCATCTCTTGGAAAACAGAGGATCCAGTGTGGGTTCCTCAGTGGCCTCTTTCCTCTGAAAAATTAGCCGCGACCAGAGAGCTGGTTGCGGGGCAACTTGCCTTGAAACATATCAAACCTTCTGTGTCCCCCTGGAATACTCCTATATTTGTGATTAAGAAAAAGTCAGGAAAATGGAGACTGTTACATGATCTGCGGGCAATCAACCGCCAAATGCAGATCATGGGGCCAGTACAGTGGGGGCTTCCATTGCTAATGGCCCTGCCTGAGAGATGGCCCATAATAGTCATAGATATCAAGGATTGTTTTTTCTCTATCCCATTAAGTGAGAGGGACACGGAAAGATTCGCCTTTACCGTACCATCCTGCAATCATGAAGAACCCGACCAGAGATTCGAATGGGTTCTGCTGCCCCAGGGTATGGCGAATAGTCCAACCATTGCCAGCTGTTTGTTAGTGAGACGATTGCTCCCCTCAGGAAGAAATATCCTACCTTAAAATGTATTCATTATATGGATGATATTCTACTTGCTGAAAAAACTGAAACCTTACTTGATCAAGCGTATGAGGAATTAGTTCAGATTTTAAGAGGAAAAGGGCTGTATATTGCCCCTGAAAAGGTACAGAGAGGTGAGGTGGTAAACTACTTAGGAGCATGCATTAAACCTATGGAGGTAGTGCCCCAGAAGTTGGAATTGAGGAAGGATGGCTTACGTACTTTGAATGACTTTCAAAAATTGTTAGGGAATATTAATTGGGTGAGGAGTTACTTGAAGCTTCCAAATCATGAGCTGAAACCCCTGTATGATGTCTTGATAGGGGATTCCGCCCTGAACTCCCCAAGAGTATTGACGCCAGAGGCTAGGCTGGTCCTAGAGAAGGTAGAAAGATCCCTTCAGGGAGCCTTCTTGAAACGTTGGGATGCCAACAAGCCCCTGACTTTATGCATTTTAGCTACCTTGTCACAGCCCACAGGGCTTCTGTGGCAAGAGGGTCCATTGCTTTGGATTCATTCAAGAATTTCTCCTGCTAAATCCATACAATATTATCCTTCAGCAGTGGCAGATCTGGCCCTGACCAGGATTCAGCAATGTATACAGTTTTTTGGCATATTACCAACCACATTAGTGGTCCCTTATTCTAGCTACCAGGTACAGACCCTGTGTGGAGCTTTGGATGAGTGGGCCATCTTGAGATGCGGCTATCCCGGAGAAACTGATAATCACTACCCCAAACATCCTCTCGTGAGTTTCTTTAAGGAGCACCCCATGATTTTCCCTAAGATTACTGCAGTGAGGCCTCTGTCTTCAGCGCCTAACATTTTCACAGACAGCTCTAAGACAGGATATGGAGCTTACGTAATAGAACACCAAGAACCAGTTAGGTGTCATTTCCAACCAGGCTCTCCTCAAATAGTGGAGTTGCAAATTGTAATTGAAGTCTTTAAGAGATGCTATTTTCCCTTTAATTTGATATCTGACTCTGCTTATGTGGTTAATGCAGTCAAGGTTCTAGAGGCCGCTGGACCTATAAAAAGATCCAGCACGGTGTGTGCGCTGTTAAAAGAACTACAAGATCTGATTTGGCACCGCACACAGCACTTTTATATTCAACACATTCGAGCACACACTGGATTGCCTGGCCCCCTGAGCGAGGGTAATAACATTGTAGATAAATTGGCAAGACAGGATGTCCTCTTGATGGCTCCAGCAATGGAATGGGCCAGACGTTTTCATGAACTTTTTCATGTAAATGATAAAACCCTACAGAAAAAATTTAATTTGCCCCGTGCGGACGCTCGTCAGGTGGTTCTGGGTTGCCCTCAGTGTGTGACTTTCCAGCATCCACCAAGCGTTGGAATTAACCCTCGGGGCTTACGCCCTGGCGTCCTATGGCAAATGGATGTCACGCACTTTTCTGAATTTGGCACGCTTAAGTATCTACATGTCTCTGTAGACACCTGCTCTGGTGTTATCATGGCCACTCCATTGAGTGGCGAAAAGGCTCGCAATGTGATCACCCATTGCCTAGAGGCATGGGCTGCATGGGGTATGCCTCAAATTTTGAAAACAGACAATGGCCCTGCCTACACTGCTCGGTCTTTTGTCTCCTTCTGCCAGCAAATGGGAGTCCGCTTAACCCATGGCCTGCCCTATAATCCTCAGGGTCAAGGCATTGTGGAACGTGCTCATCGCACCCTCAAGGAATGTCTGTTAAAACAAAAAGGGGGAATAGGCCACGGCCGCACCCCTAAGGAAAGACTATCCCTAGCCTTATTTACACTTAATTTTTAAAATTTGGATATTAATGGCCACTCTGCGGCGGAAAGACATCATATGCCCCATGGCCCACAGAGAGGCATGGTAAAATGGAAGGACATATTAACAGGCACATGGCATGGGCCTGATCCCGTGCTGACATGGGCACGAGGCTCTGTTTGTGTTTTTCCACAGGACAAACCAGATCCGGTGTGGGTACCCGAACAACTGGTGAGAAAGGTCCAAGATGCCCCACCACCAAAGAATACACCAGATGCTCCTGATGACTGCGGTGGTGATGCCGGTGATGACGGAGCCTCGCTGGGGAATCCTGTCCGTGTTTCCAAGGCCGATGCCGATATGGCATGATGCCGGGCTCTTAGGAAACTGGTCTGGGAGTTACGATACCCTGATGCGACAACTGCGAAGCGCCATCGTGGCAGTCAACTCAACGCGGGTGGATGCTTCCATGACGGCGGGGTTGACCTCCTGGATCAATCAAGCAATGGACAGTTTAAAAGAGTGGGCGGGCTTGGGATGCTTAACTGCGCTCTTGGTTCTGGCCTCCCTGATGGGCCTGTGGTGTATTTGCAAAATTAGGATCACACAGAGGCGTGAAGTCGCGCTGATTGCACAGGCCTTCACAGCAATCGAGGATGGCCACTCCCCCCAGGCTTGGCTGGCGGCCTTAAAAGCCTGATATGAAACGCTCAGGGTGCGAGGCAAAGCACCGCACTTGAGGGCGTAATGCCATCTCAAGGAGTGCACGTCCAATGCATGCAGGTTGTGCCGCTCCCTAACCCCATAATTTCCTTATCTCCTGCCCCAGAACAAAACGGCACGGGATGGGTCTAGCACTGGCGAAGCTTGATTGCTTAGGCGAGGACTATGACAATATCCCCTCCTTTCTGGGATTGGACCTCTACACTCACCTGCTGCGTTGTTAAAACAAAAAGGGGGAACTGTGGAGAGCCATGTGCCGCGCCCCAAGATGGTGCCAGCCTCCTCTACCCTCCAGACCACAGGGAGAAGTAAACAACTCCATAAATGGTCTGAGACTGAGAGCACGCTTGCTTCCACGATCGTGTGCCTATGAGCAGCTGCCACGTGTGCCCTTGGGATTGGCTGACCCATGAGTATATAAGTTGGAGGTTAGGTTATAGCGGGGCTTTTTGCTGTTCAAGGTTCCCGAATAAACTGCTTGAAGAAGAACTTGGCGTTGCGTGATCCTTGCAGGCAAGGGTGGACGCGACAACCTGTGTGCTCAAAGGACCCCCACGACTCACCCCTGAGCAGAGCCAGCTGCGTGTTCAGAACTGGGTTGCTGGGGCTCTGTGTGTCCTGGGTGGTTGTCTCCAGCAGCCTCAGGAGCTCCTGTGCCTGGAGCCAGGAGACTCTGCCTTTGTTCCAATGTGGGGTCTTCGTCAGGGGCTGCTGTCTTCCTTGGGTTGTGGGGATCCTGTCCTGGAGTGCCAGCAGGGCCATACAGGTCTTTAGATGGTGCTCAGCATCTGTGATGATGGGGGGAATATTCCCCATGGTGTCACAGGGGCAAAGGCCACCTGATGGGTTCCTCTCTGCATCCTACATGTCCCCCATGGTCATCTGCAGAGAAAGGGACACAGGAAATCCCACCTGAGACTGAGTATTGTCTGGAGATCAGGTCCTCCCAGGCCCAGAGACAGAGGGCTTGTGGGCTAGGAAGTCACAGGGGCTCACCTACTGATTGGGTTGCAGCTCCCCTTCAGGCTCTTTGGGCCCTGGCCCCCCTTGAGGCCTGTCCTCCAAGGGAGGGGGGGGCAGTCACTGTGAGGGCACGACCCTGAGTACCAGACTACTCTTACCTTGTTCTTGCATGGGGGCTTGGGAGGAGGCTGGTGCCTTCCCTGGGCTTCGGGGACCCCCATATGGTCCTGGGCACCTGGCAGGGCCACATTTGCCTCCAGCAGAGGCTCAGCTTCCTTGTTGGTGGAGGACAGCTGAGCCGTGGTGTCAGAGGGGCGCAGGCCACCTGGTGTGTCCCCTTCTGTGTCATGTATGTCTTCTGTGGACATCTGCAGAGACAGGGACACAGGGCACCCAGTCTGAGACTCTCTGTGTCTGCCTCTCATGAGCCAGAGTATGGACATGTCACATCTGACCAGATGAGGGACCCTCTCCAGAGGGTGGGCAGCACATGCTCTGAAAGAGTGTCACCTAGGGACCCCACCTTTCACTCCCTGGAGTTCCCTTTGCCTGTGGATGAGGGAAAAGCACTGATAGCACAATGGACCCCAAATGGCTTAGCAACCTATTTCAGCCCACAGCGTATTCAGCCTTGGGAGAGACCCCAGTGCCCCCATCCAGCTCCTCCCACCCCCACTGTGATCTGTCCACCCCCAGGAAGTGATAGTGAGGACAGAGGCTTCAATGGGCTGAGTTCCATGGAGCTGAGGAGTCACTCTTCTGAGTTAGTTGTGAAAAGCTTTGGAGTCAACTAATTAGCTCTCCTGGCTAATGTGTTGCTTTGCCCTATGTGTGTGTGTGTGTGTGTGTGTGTGTTTCTCTCTGTGTGTGTTTCTCTTTGTGTGTATTTCTCTTTGTGTGTGTGTGTGTGTGAGCTGGGTGGAGGCAAAACCAACCCAAGGGATTAAGTTCCAGGACTGTGGTGTGCTATCCTCTCACCTTTCTTTCTCCCATTGCTCTCTCTTTCTCTCTCTCTCTCGTGTATGTGCGTGTATCTCACTTTGTATGTCTCTGTCTCTTTCCATCTCTGTCCTTATATTAACTCTCTCAAGAGAAGCTAATGTGGTCATGAGCCCCTTTAGGACAAGATCGTGTAGTTCCTTGTTCAGCCCTTCACCACCCTTAGCCAGGACAGCAGGAGACTAGCCACATGCCTGTCTGGGGCTCAGATCCCCAGAGACCAAGGGGCAAAATTGCCTGTGGGCTCAGGAAGTGACAGGTAGTCACCTCCTCTACAGGTTGCAGTTCCACTTCAGGATGCTGGTGTCCTGGTCCCCTCTGAGGTCTTTCCTCCAGGGGAGGGGGCCAGTCACTGTAAGGGCATGACCCAGAGTACCAGACTACTCTTCCCTTGTTCCTGCGTGGGGGCTTGGGAGGAGGAGGCTGGCGACTTCCCTGCATCTCGGCAGCCTCTATATTGTCCTGGGGAACTGCCAGTCCCACATTTGGCTCCAGCAGGGGCTCATATTCCTTGTTGTTGGGGGGCAGCTGCTCCAAGGTGTGACAGGGGCACAGGCCACCTGGCGTTCCCCCTTCTGTGTCCTGCATGGCCTCTGTGGTCATTTGAAGAAACAGGGACACAGGGAACCCAACCTGAGACTGTGTGTATCTGCCCCTCATGAGCCGGAGTGTGGAACTGTCACATGTCACAGCTGACAAGATAAGGGACCCTATGAGGAGGGTGGGGAGCACAATTATGAAAGAGTCTCAGTTAGGGACCCTGCCTCTCACTCACAGGTGTTCCATTTCTCTGTGGATGAGAGAAAAGCACTGACAGCCCACTTGTCCCCCAATTGCTTAGCAACCTGTGTCAGCCCACAGATACCCCCCTGTCCCCATCCTGCTCCTCTCACTACCATTATGACCAATTCCACCCCCAGGAAGTAAGGATATGGACAGAGGTTTCCATCAGTTGAGTCCCATGGGGCTGAGGAGTCACTCCTCCAGGGTAGTTGTGAAAAGTTTTAGAGTCAACTAATTAGCTCTCCTGGCTAGTGCATTGCTTTGCCCTGTGTGTTTGTGAGAGAGAGCTGGAAGGAGCCAGAACCCTTCCAGGGAACAGAGCTCCAGGGCTGTGGTGTATCCCTCTCTGCTTTCTATCTCTCATCTCTCTCTGTTTCTCATCTCTCTCTTTTTCTTTATCTGTCTTTTTCCATCTCTGTTCATATATTAAATCTTTCAAGAGAAGGATAATTATGGTTATGGGCCCCATGAGAACAAGAATCATGAAGTACCCTGTGTTCAGTCCAGCACCACCCTTAGCCTAGATAGCAGGGGACTAGCCACATGCCTCCTCTGGTGTTCAGGTCCCCCCAGGCCCAAGGGCAAAGGGCCTGTGGGCTCAAGAAGTGACAGGCACTTACCTCCTGCACAGGTTGCAGTTCCTCTTCAGGCTCTTGGGGTCCTGGTCCCCTCTGAGGCTTTTCCTTCAGGGGAGGGGGCCAGTCACTGTAAGGGCATGACCCAGAGTACCAGACTACTCTTCCCTTGTTCCGGCGTGGGGGCTTGGGAGGAGGAGGCTGGCGCCTTCCCTGGGCCTTGGAGGCCTCCATATTGTCCTGGGGACCTGCCAGTCCCACATTTGGCTCCAGTGGGGGCTCAGCTTTCTTATTGTTGGAGGGCAGCTGCCCTGAGGTGTCACAGGGGCACAGGCCACCTGGTGTGTCACTTTCTGTGACCTGTGTGTCCCCTATGGTCATCTGCAGAGACAGGGACACAGAGAACCCAACCTGAGACTGTGTGTATTTGCCTCTCATGAGCCAGCATGTGGACATGTCACAGATGGCCAGATGATCGGGACCCTATGAGGTGGGTGGGGAGCACATGTTCTGAAAAAGTCTCAACTAGGGACCCCATATTTCACTCACAGGGAAATAGGATTCTTTCCCTGTGGATGAGGGACAACCAACTGGTCCTCCAAATGGCTTAGCCAACAGCTTATTCGGCCTTGGGAGAGACCCCTGTAGCCCCATCCTGCTCCTCTCACAGGCATTATGACCTATTCCACCCCCAGGAAGTGAGGCTTTGGACAGACTTCAATGGCTTGAGTTCCATGGGGCTGGGTAATCACTCCTAGGAGCCAGTTGTGAAAAGTTTTAGAGTCGACTAATTAGCTCTCCTGGCTAGTGCACTGCTTTGCCCTATGTGTGTATGAACGAGAGCGAACCCTCCCAGAGGAGGAAGCTCCAGTGTTGTGGTGTTCCCCTCTTTGCTTTCTCTCCCTCATCTCTCTCTCTCTCTCTCTGGTGCCCTCTGAGGCTTATCTTCCAGGGGAGGGACCAGTCACTGTAAGGGCACGACCCTGAGTACCAGACTACTCTTCCCTTGTTGCTTCGTGGGGACTTGGGTGGAGGCTGGTGCCTTCCCTGGGACTGGGTGGTCCCATATTGTTTTGGGGAACTGGCAGGGCCACAATAGCCTCCAGCAGGGGCTCAGCTTCCTTGTTGTCACAGGACAGCTGCCCTGAGGTGTCACAGGGACACAGGTCACCTGGCATGTCCCCTTATGTGTCCTGCATGACCTCTGTAGTCATCTGAAGAGACAGGGACATAGGGAACCCAACCTGAGACTGTGTGTATCTGCCCCTCATGAACTAGAGTGTGGACATGTCACATGTCACAGCTGACCAGATGATTGGGACCCTCTGATGAGGGTGGGGAGCACATGTTATGAAAGAGTCTCAAACTAGGGACCCCATATTTCACTCACAGGTGTTCCCTTTCCCTGTAGATGAGGGAAAAGCTCTGACAACACAATGGACCCCAAATGGCTTAGTGCTCTCAGCCCAGAGCTTACTCTGCTTTGAAGGAGACACTTGTGTCCCCATTCTGCTCCTCTCACCCCTATTATAACCTATTCCACCCACAGGAAGTGAGGATGTAGACAGAGGCTTCAGTGGGCTGAGTTCCATGGGGCTGAGGAGTCACTCCTAGGAGTTCACTTGTGAAGAGCTTTGGAGTCAACTAATTAGCTGTTCTGGCTAGTGCGCTGCTTTGCCCAGTGTGTGTGTGTGTGTGTGTGTGTGTGTATGTGTGTGTGTGTGTGTGTGTTTCTCTCTGTGTCAATGTGTGTTTCTCTTTCTCTATGTCTCTCTCTGTGTGTTGATGTGTTTCTCTCTCTCTGTACGTGTGAGCTGGGAGAAACCAGAACCCTTCCAGGGGAGGAAGCTCCTGGCCTGTGGTGTTTCCCTCTCTGCTTTCTCTCTCTCATCTTTTTGTCTGTTTCTCTCTGTCTCTCACTCTTTCCATCTCTGTTCTTGTATCAAGTCTTTTAAGAGAACCCATGAGGACCAGAAATATGAAGTGCCCTGTGTTCAGCTCAACATCACCCTTAGCCTAGATAGCAGGGGACTAGCCACATGCCTCCTCTGGTGATCAGGTCCCCCCCAGGCCTAAGGGCAAAGTGCCAGTGGGCTCAAAATGACAGGCACTTACCTCCTGCACAGGTTGCAGTTCCTCTTCAGGCTCCTGTAGTCCTGGTTCCCTCTGAGGCCTTTCCTTCAGGGAAGGGGGCCAGTCACTATAAGGACATGACCCAGAGTACCAGACTACTCTTCCCTTGTTCCTGCGTGGGGGCTTGGGAGGAGGAGGCTGGTGCCTTCCCTGGGCCTTGGCAGCCCACATATTGTCTTGGGGACCTGGGGACCTGGCAGGGCCACTTTTGCGTCCAGCAGGGGCTCAGCTTCCTTATTGTTGTGGGGAAGCTGCCCCAAGGTGTCACAGGGGCAAAAACCACCTGGTGAATCCCCTTCTGTGACCAGTGTGTTCCTTGTGGTCATCTGCAGAGACAGGGACACAGGAAGCCCAGCTTGAGACTCTGTGCTTGAGCCTTTATCAGCCAGAGTGTAGACATATCATATGTTACAGCTGACCAGATGAGGGACCCTCTCTGGAGGATGGGAAGCTCATGCTTCGAAAGAGTAAACTAAAGGACCTTCACCTCTTGCTCCCCAGTGTTCCCTTTGCCTGTGGATGATTAATTAAAGGAACTGACTGCAAGTTACTCTCCCCAAATGGCTTAGCAACCTGTCTCAGCCCACACAGTGCATTCAGCCTTGGGAGAGACCCCAGTGACCCCATCCTGCACCTCTCACCACCAATGTGACCTATTCCATCCCCCAGAAGTCAGAGTGTGGACAGAGGCTTTAATGGGCTGAGTTTCATGGGGCTGAAAAGTCACTCCTAGGAGTCAATTGTGAAAAGCTTTGGAGTCAGCTAATTGCCTCTCCTGGCTTTGCGCTTCTTTACCCTGCGTCTTTCTCTCTCTGTGTGTGTATTTGTGTTTTTGTGTGTGTCTATGTGTGTTTGTGTCTCCCCCTGTGAGTGTGTGAGCTTGGAGTAGATGGAAACCTCCCAGGGTAGGGAGTTCCAGGGCTGTGGTTTTTCCCTCTCTGCTTCCTCTCTCTCTCTTTCTCTCTCTTTCTGTCTCTCTATCTTTCAATCTCTGTCTTTATATCAAGTCTTTTAAGAGTAAGTTAAATCTAGCCATGGTCCCCCATAAGGACCAGAATCATGAAGTGCCCAGCACCACCCTTATCCAGGACAGCAGGGGATTAGCAACATGTCTTGTATGTGGTTCAGTTCCCCAAAGGCCCAGGGGAAATGTGCCTGTTTGCTCAGGAAGTGATGGGTGCTTACCTCCTCCACAGGTTGCAGCTCCTTTTTAGGCTCCTGGGGTCCTGGTCCCTTCTGAGCCTTTTCCTTCAGGGTAGGGGACCAGTCACTGTAAGGGCACGACCCAGAGTACCAGACTACTCTTCCCTTGTTCCTGCGTGGGGGCTTGGGAGGAGGCTGGCGCCTTCTCTGGGCCTCAGTGACCCCCATATTGTCTTGGGGACCTGGTAGTCCTGCATTTGTCTCCAGTGGGGGCTCAGCTTCCTTGTTGTTGGGGGGAAGCTGCCCCAAGGTGTCACAGGGACACAGGCCACCTGGTGTGTCCCCTTCTGTGACCTGTGTGTCCCCTTTGGTCATCTGCAGAGACAGGGACACAGGGAACCCAGCCTGAGCCTCTATGTTTCTGCCCCTCATGAGCCTGAGTATGGACATGTCACATGTCACAGCTGACCAAGTGAGGGACCCTCTGAATAGGGTGGAGAGCACATGTTCAGAAAGGTTCTCACCTAGGGACCCCACCTCTCACTCTCCAGTGTTCCCTTTCCCTGTGGATGAGGGGAAACACTGACAGCACAATGGACCCCAAATGTCTCAGTGCTCTGTCTCAGCCCAGAGCCTATTCTTCCTTGGGAGAGACCCCTGTGTCCCCATCCTGCTCTTCTCACCACCATTATAACCTACTCTCCCCCAGCCCCCCAGAAAGTGAGAGTGAGGAAAGAGGCTTCAATGGACTGAGTTCATTGGGGTTGAGGAGTCACTCCAAGGAGTCAGTTGTGAAGAGCTTTGGAGTCAACTAATTAGCTGTTCTGGCTAGTGGATGATTCAACATGTTTGTGTGTGTGCTCTTTTCTGTTCACCGTGTGTGTGTGTGTGTGTGTGTGTGTGTGTGTGTGTGTGTTGTGTGTTTCTCCGAGTGTGTATATGTGTGAGCTGAGAGGAGTCAGAAGCCTCCTGGGAGAGGAAGCTGCTGAGCTGTGGTGTTTCCCTCTGCTTTCTCTCTCTCATCTCTCTCATTTTTTCTCTTTCTATCTCTATTTCTATTTCTGTCTGTATATTAAGTATGACAAGAGAAGGTTAAATGTGGGCATGGACCCCATATGGACCAGAATCATGAAGTGCCCTGTGCTCAGCCTAGCACCACTCTTAGCCAGGACAGCAGAGGACTAGCTACATGGCTCTTCTCTGGTACAGTTCCCCCCAGGCAAAGGGGTAAAGTGCCTGTGGGCTCAGGAAGTGACAGGTGCTTAACTCCTGCACAGGTTGCAGCTCCCCTTTAGGCTCTTTGAATCCTGGCCCCTCCTGAGGCCTTTCCTCCAAGGGAGGGGGCAGGTCACTGTAAGGGCACGACCCAGAGTACCAGACTACTCTTCCCTTGTTCCTGCATGCAGGCTTGGGAGGAGGCTGACTTTCATGGGCCTGTGGTATTCCCATATGGTCCTGGGGACCTGGCAGGGCCACATTAGGCTCTAGCAGGAGCTCAGCTTCCTTGTTACTGGGAGGCAGCTGCTCTGAGGTGTCACAGGGGCACAGGCCACCTGGAGTTTCCCCTTCTGTGTCCTGTGTGTCCCCAGTTGTCATCTGAAGAGACAGGGACATAGGCAGTTCAGCCTGAGCCTCTGTTTCTGCCCCTCATCAGCCAGAGTGTGGACATGTCACATGTCACAGCTGATCAGGTAAGGGAGCCTTAGAGGAGTGAGGGTATCACATGTTCTGAAACAGTCTCACCTAGGGACCCCATCTCTCACTCCCTGGTCTTCCCTTTCCCTGTGGATGAGGGTAAAGCCCTGACAGCAGACTGGACCCCAAGTGACTTAGCAACCTGTCTCACCCCACAGCATATTTAGCCGTGGGAGAGACCCTAGTGCCCCATCCTGCTCCTCTCACTCCCACTGTGACCTATTCCAACCTCAGGAAGTGAGGCTTTGGACAGAGGCTTCAATGGGCTGAGTTCCATGTGGCTGAGGAGTCACTCCTAGGAGTCAGTTGTGAAAAGTTATCCAGTGGACTAATTAGCTCTCCTGGCTAGTGCCATTCTTTGCCCTGTATTTGTGTTGTGTCTCTGAATGTTTGTTTACTGCAGCTGTAATATCTATGAGTGTTAACTCCGTGTGTGTGTGTGTGTGTGTGTGTGTGTGTGTGTGTGTGTCCCCAACCCACCACTGCCAGCCACTGCAGTTCTCCTAAGGTTACAGGCATGGGCTAGCTGTCATCTCTACAACTCTCTGCCTAGATTTGTACATAATTGCCCCCTTTTTCTTACAGATCCAGTCCCCTCTTCCCCTCCAAGCCACTCATGACCCTATGACAAGGTCCAAATGCCCCTCTCGTTTTCCTCCTCTCTTTCTGGCTGTTGATGGAACAGGAGTTCAGAGCCCTCTTATCTTCCTCCTCCTATCACTTCTCTCCCACTGGGAGTATGGATCGAGACTATTTCTGGGGTGCAGAAGGTAGGAGTTCTGGCTTCTGTAATTGGTTCTCTGCTCAACATGGACATTGGCAGGTCAATCCATACCCCCAGCCTGTTTCTATCTCTCCCTAGTGAGGTAGAGCTCTAGAGAGGTGAGGTTACAGGACACATTGCTGAGTTAGTCTGCCCAGAAAGTCAGGGTGCAATCATGGCAGCATCTGCAACTGGGTTTCTGGAAGGTGGCAGGATATAAAGTAAGACAAACTGGTTAATGATAGTGGGATTTGTGTTGTTATGTGGAAATATGGGACATGTTATGCATGTAAAAATACTGTATTTTACTGTTGACTGTAAGCCATTAATCCCCCAATAAATAAATTTAAAATATGGTTAATGAACAGGAACCAAGAAGTAGGAACAGAGCAGATGAGATTAGGAATCATAGGGTGGAAGAAAGTTTGCAAGTCTATTTTAGGCATGTTTCTGGGGCACCAGGACTATGGTAGTTTTTTGCTTGAATTTGATAGCTAGCATGAAGTTGGGTAGAAATATTGTTTGAGAAAATGGTGTCAGAGTGGACAAAAGAGCTAGAAAGTTGGTTAGGCAGAGAGGGGCTCCCATCCTTGAAGAAATTCTTATATAACATTATCTATTTGCCTCCATCCACCTGACCTAGTGCATATATATACATATGTATTTAGCACCAGAGCCTGTGTAACCTCTGAGTCCCTATTGGTCTGAGCTTACAGCTCGTGGTCACAGCTGGAACACTGCAAGTTGCACTCATTTCAGGACCAATCTTCCTCAAGCGGCAGGGGCTCCCTTCAGAGACTGGAGCAGTCTACAGTCTCATGGTTGACATTTGTGTCCATGTGCTCAGCCCAGCCGCACTTCTTATTCTGTGAATG
The DNA here is from genome assembly GCF_950295315.1 of Erinaceus europaeus. NCBI lineage: Eukaryota > Metazoa > Chordata > Mammalia > Eulipotyphla > Erinaceidae > Erinaceus > Erinaceus europaeus. The sequence goes on along the minus strand of NC_080175.1, from coordinate 41,716,548 downwards.
CCTGTTCTTTATCTCACATCTGTGCCATGGCCCGGCAAACTGGAGGAATTTCATTCACCTCATACTTAGAGTCCCCCTAAACTCACTAAGCCTGGGGTACAGGGGGGATTTCAGTAAGATCCAATCCCAGCATATCAGTGCTGCTTTCCATCCCAGACACGAAGGACAAGGAGGGGCCCTAGACCAGGTTACAACTAGGACACTGCGGTGGCAGGTTTAAGGTCTGTAACCTCTTTAGCTCAGTCCCTGGTGGAGATCTAAGGCATTCAGATGATGAAGTTTACTCTTTCGTTTTTTTGTGATTTATGTCATTTGTTTAAAAAAAAGTTAATATATATGTTTTGTTTTATGTTTTTATATGTTTTGTTTATGTTTTGTTAATATATATGATTTGCAAGATTATATGATGACATGGATATAATTCTTTACCATTCCTAAAGCCCTACCTCACCACTGGCAACCACCATGGTTCTCCCGACTTCTAGGTAGATTAAATATACATGAGTTTTCTCTTTTTGTCAAGTTCATGTGTTCCAATTCTTTCTCTCTTTCTTTTAAGGAGTGTTTTCAAAACAATCTCTATTTACTTCTGTATTATTGGATAGAGACAGAGGTAAATGGTGAGGGTAGGGATAGATAGAGAAGGAAAGAGACAGAGAGACACTTGCAACCCTACTTCACCATTTATGAAGCTTTCCCCCTGCAGGTGGGAACTGTGGACTTAAACGTGGGTCTTTGCGCACTGTAAAGTGTATGCTCAACCAGGTGCAGCGCTGCCTGGCCCCCTGTTCCAGTGCTCTATGTTTCAGATCTCTCCTTCACTTCCTTCCTTACTTCGGTGAACATAATTATTGCCAGTTCTTTCTGTTTAGTCCCAAAGGACAAATTATAGTGTTCCTTTCAGCTGCTGAGTATTACTCAATTGAGTACATGTCCCAGAAATTATTTTTTTCTTGTTTGTATTTATAAGACTGAACTTAGTGATTTTTTTCAGTTGTCAAAGGCTCCCCCCCCCCCAACTCTTTCTAAATATTTCTTACAGGGTGTTCTTCCCTTCCAATATTACAAAGTTTCCATCAGGAAAATAAAAGGCACACAGCAGAGAAGCATGCAGGCTATGAAAGCCAAGATGGCTGCCCCCATGTAGGAGCTAATGACGGCTACTCCTACACTCCCGCCCCCCTTTTGCCTCAGGGTTATGGCTGAGGCTCTGTGCATGCATATGAATTCACTGCTCCTGGTGGCCATTTTTTTTTTAACAGTTGTTGCAGTTATTATTGTTGTTGTTGTTGCTGCTGTTGATCAAGAGAGGAGGAGTAGGTAGAAAGGGGGAAGGAAAGATAGAAACCTGCAGACCTGCTACACCACTTGTGAAGTGACTTCCTCCCCTCCCCCCACTGCAGGTCGGTAGCCTGGTCTCTAACTGGTATCCTTGCACTGCTCCTTGCTTTTCGCACCAAGTTCACTGAACCCTTTGAATCACCACCGGGTTCCCCAGCTGCCCCCTTTTATTCACTTCTAAGCCTCTGCCTTCACTTGTATTCTAAGCCACATGTATACCTGTTCCAGCTTCCAGGTATCCTTCCTTTTTCCTCTTCCTCCTCAGGTAAGGGAAACAGTGCCTGACTCACTCAGATATTCTCCAAAAGCTCTTCTTAGTGATGGGGCAAAAACAAATGTTTCTGGTCACAAAAGTTCCTGGTCCCAGTGGTATTTGGGTTCAGAGCCCTCTGGTCATCTTCCTTTAACACTGCAAGTATGGGTCCAAATTCTTTGGGGTGTGCAGAACGTTCTGGCTTCTGTAATTGCTTCTCTTCTGAACCTGGGTGTTGGTAGTTAGATCCTTACCCACCTGTTCCTATCTTTCCTTAGTCGAGTAGGGCTCTGGAGATGTGAGGTTCTGGGACGCAATGGTGAAATCATCTTCCCAGGGAATTTTTGTAGCATCTGGAACTTGCTGTTTGAAAGGCAGTAGGATATAAAGTAGGACAAAAATTGTAATAAACAGGGACTGAAGAGTAGGATTAGAGCCAGTGAAAATAAGGACCCTAGGTGACCCTAGGAGAAAAGAAGTGCAGGAGGGTCCGTGTTATATGGGTGTGGGACAAGGTGGGATAGGCAGGAGCTGAACTGGGGTCAATCAGGGAGGGCTTGAAGGCACCCCCATCTTCATTCCTCTCATGGCGCTAAGAACCAGGCCATCTGAAGGGCAGGCCCAGCAGGAACAGGGTGTGGGGATGACTTTTTTGTCCTGTTAGCAGCTCAAGTTATTACCTTCCCTATGTGAAGGCCAACCCAGATCTGAGGTAGTTTCTGCAAATTTCTTTAGCTCTCCCCTGTCTCCTGCCCCAACCCAGGGCTACACAAGACAGTGCAAATCTGGTCTTTCTGGGACTTTCTCTCAATAGTCTTGTAGAATTCTCTCTCTCTCTCTCTCTCTCTCTCCCTCACCCTCTCCCTCTCCCTCTCCCTCTCCCTCTCACTCTCTCTCACCTCTCTCTCTCTCTATCCTCTCTCTCTCTCTCTCTCTCTCCTCTCTTTCTTTCCTTCTTCTTTGCAGATTACTGCTCAATTCTGGCTTATGGTGGTGCTGGGTGTGAAATTTGGGTTCTCAGAACCTCACGTATGATATTCTTCTTGCAGAAACATCATGCTGTTTTGTCCACTCTTGCTCATATTTTAGAAACCCTAATCAATACAGGTGCATTTGTTGTTAAAACAAATGGAAATGCCTATATCATTGTTTCTGTTTTAAAGTCAGCACACTTTCAAATGTATAAAACTAAGAAGAAACATGGGGGAGTACAGATCAAAAAGCAAAATTGTAATCTCACCATAGAGGCTGAACATTGTGTCAAACATATGTTTCCTCTTTATCTGTCACTCATCCATCCATCCATTCATCCATTCATCCATCTATCATTCCAAAGCAGGTTATCTCTGTCAGAAGTCATTTCTCCTGTCATCAATGCAAAAAAAAAAAAAAAAGAGGAATACACTGACACAAGACTGAGCACACCCTTGAAGGCAAATCTGTGAACAGGGCCAGGGTTACAGTATAATGGCCTTGCAAAAAGACTCTCACATCCACGGCTCTGAAGTCTCAGGTCCAATTCCCAACACCACCATAAGCCAGAGCCATAAGCCACTGCTACCATTCCTGGGACTTGGAGCAGCAGAAGGAAGGCCAAGTGGTGACATAGGGTCACAGACCTAATCCAGCAACTCAGGAGAAGAAATACACTCACAGCATTCTGGAATTGGGGCTGTATAGCGGCAGCCTTTCCACATTGTTTTCCTAAGGAGTTCAGAGACATGTTGAATAATTGTCTCAGAACCCATGGGGTACATGGAGTTTGTACATGGAGGGAGTATAAACAAAATTTGTTTAGAAACTCACAAGGCCAAGGATTGCTGCCTTTCTTGGTTCTGACTGCTATCAGAGAAGCTGAATATGGCCTGGGGCTTTGGACCCTTGGGATGTGGGAGTCTCTTTGCATATCCTCTGTGCTATTTCTCTCCCACCCTGTTTTATCTCTGGTTTAGGAGTAAATAATTAATCTAAAAAATCTACTTTTAGTTAAAAAGCCTACAGACCCCCATAGACTATAGGAAAGATAAAAAACACAAAAGGGTATAGTAGCCACCATGCTTCACCTCAGGGACTGGGACAACATTGAAACAACTGTTAATTTCCATAATTGTAAACTCTTTTAGACACAAGTTAGTCCAGGCAAGCATGATTGTTCAAGTGGATTGAACAGTAATGAGAGAGGGACTTCAGAAGACACCACATACAACTGTTAAAGCAAGAAGAAACATTGGAAAAATGAACCAGGACAAAAGCCCAGATACCCTTCCCCCCTTAGGTACAAGCGCAGAGGAATTCAGACAGGATCCAATACTAACTGAGCTATTAGACATAGGAGTGAGGAAAGAGTTTGAAAGTAATATCAGAAGTGGGAAAATGGCAAATGTGACTCCAAAAGAATACATTATCTAGAGGTGTATGGAGAGCTGAGAGGTGAAATAGCTTGAGCTAAGAGCATAACTAGCTTAACAAGGTAATGCAGTGTCAGAACAGGGAAGCAAGATAGCTGAGCTACAGAAAACAACAGAGGAGAGAAAATAGAATACTTGAGGCAGAAAACAGAATTAGCAAGATTTAGGATGAATTAGAGAAAACTAAGAAAGAAGCAAGAGATCTCAAAAAGAGATGAAGAGATACTGAAAACGACAGCAGAGACATATGGGATGATTTTAAAAGAAGGAATATATGCATTATTGGCTTGCCAGAGGAAGAAAGAAAGGGAGGGGAAGAAAGCATTTTACAGGGCATAATAGCTGAGAACTTCTCCACTCTAGACAAGATAAAAGACATAAAGGTTCGAGAAGCCCAGTGACGCTGAGGAATTATTTGTCATTCTTGAAGCCCATGGAATACTCCTGTCTTTGTGATTAAAAAGCGCTCGGTAAAATGGCGCCTCCTTCAAGATCTCCGTGTGGTAAATAAAACCATGCAGGTCTGGGGCTCCCCCCAAAGGGGTTTGCCTCTTGCTTCTGCAATTCCCACAGGAATTCCAATCATAGCTGTTGACATACAAGATAGTTTTTTCTCTATTCCCTTGCATCCGCATGATTGTAATCATTTTGCCTTCTCTATTCCTTCTATTAATAACGCCAGCTCTGCTGACAGATTTGAATGGGTGGTGCTGACCCAGGGTATGGCCAATAGTCCTACAATTTGTCAGAAGGCTGTTAAATCTGCCCTTGCCCCATATATTCATAAGGGTCTTAATGTTTTTCATTATCCAGATGATATTTTAATATGGGGAAAATCAGATACAGATCTCTATGCCTTACGTGATTTTCTCATTCCTGCATTAAAGAAAAGCGGCCTTAATGTAGCTCCAGAGAAGATGCAGCTAATTCCTCCAATATCTTTCTTAGGTTCAGAGATTTCTTTAACGCAAATTCGTCCCTTAAAACCTAATGTCACCTTTCCTTCTAACCTTACTCTTGCTTCTTTACAAAGTTTTCTAGGAAATTTAAATTGGCTTAGGCAGTATCTCTATCTACCTACAAGCTGCCTCCAACCACTGTTTGACCTGTTGAAAGGAAACAAACAGCCCTCCTCAAAACGTAAGTTAACTCCCGAGGCCTCCTCGGCACTGGAAAGGGTTAACCAGGCCCTCCAGGACATGCACCTTGTTCGATTCTCCCCCTCCTCTCTGGTAAACCTTCTAATCTTCAACTCCACCCCCACAGTAGTAGGGGTATGTGGCAAGACCATGGGGTTCTCGAGTGGCTTCACACGCCAGTAAAGAGGAACTCCAAGACTTCTCACTGAGATAGACGCGTTAGCATTCATGGTTCGCCAAGTGAGAAATAGGTCTGTGCAGGTCTTAGGGAAAGAACCGGATTTAATTATTCTGCCCTTTTCTCTCACAGATACAGAGTGGCTTATATGACATCATTCCCGCTTTGCCAGAAGCTTCGTGGGGTTTCCAGGACAAATAGATAACCATTTTCCTTCTAATAAATTGATAGCTTCTTTACCTCTTCTGCCTCTACTAGCACCTAAACTTTTCTCTCAGGATCCCATTCCCTCTGCTCCTACAATCTTTACTGATGGCAGAAAAAAGGGAGCTGCTGCCCTTATATATTACCCAGACAAACAATCTCCTAAACCTCTCTTTACTGAGCTTCCTGAGAATTCCCCTCAGTACAAAGAACTTTATGCTGTTTTCCTTGCATTAAAAGCTGTACCAGAATCCTTCAACCTTTTTTCTGACAGTGTGTACACTGTTAACTTACTTCCATGGCTTGCTCGTTCTTATGTGAAAATTGGTGACAACCCACTTTCCCCTCTCTTGATTCAAATCGCCTCTATGCTCTGTTCTCAAACCCAACCATTGTATATTCAACACCTTCGTTCCCACAGCCCTCTTCCTGGTTCCCTGTCCGAAGGGAATGCTGCAATTGACCGCCTTGCCTCCACAGGAACTTTCCCAGTCTCTGTCTCTGATCCTGCTAATTTTCATTCTCTAACCCATGTTAATCTTAAAGGCCTTCGAGCTCGATTTCCTGATGTTCCTGTACCACAGTTAAAACATATCCTCGCTACATGCTCTTCTTGTGCAAGTCTCATAAAGACACCTACTATCCAGACCCTTGGGGTTAACCTTCGAGGTTTAAAAGTTAATGCTATTTGGCAAATTGATATCACCCACATACCAAACTTTGGCAAACAAAAATATGTGTTTGTCTCAATTGATACCTTTTCTAAATTTATGTGGGCTACAACTCAGACAGGAGAAAGCTATAAAAAGCTTAAAAGCAATATGCTCTCCTGTTTTGTTGTGATGGGCTTACCTCTTCAACTGAAAACTGACCGTGGACCAGCGTTTACCAGCAAACAATTTAAAGATTTTTGTTCCCTCTGGAACATTACTCATACCACAGACATTCCCGATAATCCACAGGGACAAGGCATTGTCGAGAGGACCCATCAAACACTTAAGGCTCAATTAAATAAAATTAAAGGAGGAATGTAACCCCTGAATATCCAGCTAGCAAAAGCCTTAACTATGTTAAATCTCTTTAATATTTATAATAACTCGGACCTACCTCCTGTCATTCTTCACTGGCAAGCACCATCCACCCTCCCACCCATTAAGGTCAAATGGAGAGACCCACTCGATAAAATTTGGAAAGGGCCTGACTCACTATTGACCATGGGAAGGAGTCTTGCATGCATTTTCCCTCAAAATTTCTCTAAACCTGTCTGGGTTCCTGCCCGCCATGTCCGACAATACCCGCAGGATGGCGCTGTTATCTCTGAAGAACAAGAAATACTACAAGAGGACCAGATGCAGGATACATCCCAGCACCCATAATACGACATGGCAGTACCTACAAAATCTGGCTCACAGAGACCTCTCTCCTACCCTTTCCCTGAATGTCTTATGTTATAACTGGCCAGTTGTGTTTTGTGAGTAAGTGTGTTGAATGACAAAAAAAAATTTTTTTTTTTTGCATGACCCATCTGCTCGGAGTACTCTAAAAGGTAATTGGTTTTATATAAAAATGCTGGACGCAGCCAAAGTTTCTGGAGACGTCCAGAAACATTCCAAAATTTTTGTTTTTCTCCCTCTTTTGATTTTTATATATAGTTTTTGGTATATATGTAAGTGTTTAGTCTTAAACTGTGTGACTAATGACAGATATAAATTTGTTTTTAAAATGATATGTTTTTATAACAAAAGTTCTTTTTCCTCCAGTGTGTTATAACTAAATGTTTATGGGTATGTCTCAAGTTTGGTAACACTCAAAAGTGTAACCCTACAGCTACATTATTACCAGACAAGGTAAAAATTAATTTGCTAAGGTAAATAACTATTTAAGGTAAAAGTCTAAATGTTTAACGTGACTATACATTCCCAAAACTAAAATATATAAATTTTATATACAGGACACCCTTGGCAGGCCCCCAAAGGTGCCCTGTAAACTATCTTGTGGAAATTAATCCACAACAGATCTGGCATCAATCTGGCACTGTAAACGTTAAAATCATTGTCACAAAAATGCATTAACTCTCTAAGCAATTTCAGTCTGTTTAAAATATATATTTTAGATAAAATTGGTCTCAAGATCCTGCAGTAGAGACTGCTACAGGAGGTCACATTAGAAGACCTTTAAATAAAATCATAAAGAGATTTAAACCAATTATAATCATCGAGGTATCAACTATAACAAACCTATAACTTGTTACAAGTTCAAATTAACTATGAGAAGCAGATTGTTTGTGTTTCTTTCACAGGAATCCCAGAAAAAACATCTGAACCCCTGCACACCCAGACGTCACCCACTAGAAGGCACGACTACAGTGGCACACCTCCCGAAACCCTAGATGTCACTCAACACGATCTAAAGAACCTGATATACAGACTCCAAGGACAGAACTTTCTTAATGCCTGCTTGCCGTTCCTGCTTCTGATTTGCCTGTCACGTGTTGGCGGTTCCAGATGGCTATCTACAGAAAAGCAGAATTCCAGCGGCTGACCTCCCTCATGCAGCGTCTCATCCCCTGCCAATTCATCCCCTAGCCATCTACTTTGGACTGAGACTTGTATCGGACTTTCTGGAATACCCTATAGACATTTTACACAATTTTAAAGAAGCTTATTTCCTTTCACGCTGCTGGTTTTTCATAGACTGATCCTGAGTAGTTCATAGACTTTACAGACTGTTGCCTTGAGGACTATACAATACCAAATAGCCCCTCTGTTTGGTGGGTCATGCCCTCCCACCTCCCCCTCATTATGTAGCCTTGCCCCTTCCCCCCCCCCAAGCAGGGAATGTTTCTTTACACACCAATCCTTCCCTTCACTTCACACTGGCTTTTACTACTCCCCTACTTGTCCCTTCCTGTTTTGTTATATCCTTTAGGTTTATGCCCAAAAGGTTTCTGCTCCATGATAGTCTTTTACAGACTTTAAACCATCTTATGCTATTACTAGATAGAAAGATAGAAAAGATGTAGAGATATTGTGAAGAGATGGTTGAGCAGGCTGCGCTCAAACCTATGAGATGGGTCCCTCCACGTAAGTCTCTCTCTCTAAAGAGGGGTTGAGCACAGGAGGACGCATAAATCTCACAAGGTTGGCAGCCATTTAAGCCTTCCCTCCTCCACAGAAAGTCCTACATCTTCCCACCTGAGCACGGCACTCTTTAATAACATTTAAGCTTGCTCCATTCCATTTTTCTTTACTGGGTCCATTTAGTTATAAAGGGAAAGGAGGAGATGACGCTGAAGAATTATTCTGATGCAGTCTCCGCCCCCAGGTTTTACCACGCCCCATGAAATCCTAGCAGTGCCCCCTTCAACCAATCCTGGCCCAGTCACCCCCCCCCGCTCTCTCTGGACTCTCAGCTCCCCCCCCTCTCTCGGCTCCTTTGGCTCTCTCTCAGATCTCTCTCCCTTCTCTCGCCCCATGGTCAGGTAGTGGGGACGGCCATTGTCGGCTGACTCCACGTGGCCTGAGCCACCCCCCCATCCTATAATAAAGATTTGTGTACCCCACTTGCTCTGGACTTCCTCTCTCTTCTCCGCAGTGCAGCCCGACACCTGACCACAACAACAACAGCCCAGAAGGTCCCCAACAGAATCAACCCTGACTTAAAGACACCAAGACAAAAAATATTTAGAATGAAAAGGAATCAGGATAAAGAAAGGATTCTGAAGGCTGCAAGAGAAAAACAAAGACTCACCTAGGAAGGAAAGCCCGTAAGATTAGCAGCAGATTTCTCCACATAAACACTAAAGACCAGAAGAGAATGGCAAGATATTTATTGAGTGCTCCAAGAGAAAGGCTTTCAACCAAGATTACTGTTTCTTGCTAGACTGTCATTCAGACTAGACAGAGGCATTAAAACCTACTCAGACAGGCAACAGTTGAAGGAATCAACTATCACCATGCCTGCCCCGCAAGATGTTCTGAAAGGTCTCCTATAAACAATTAGATCACCATAAACATGCCATATATTGGAACACTCTATAACTCCACAATAATGGCATTAAAACATCCTCATTCTATAATATAGATAAATGTCACTGTTCTGAATTCACTTATTAAAAGGCACAGAGTTGGAAGATGGATCAGAAACACCACCCAACCCTATGTTGTCTGCAGGTATCCCACCTAACTCAACAAGACAAACATAGACTCAGAGTAAAAGAATGGAACACTACCATACAAGCCAATGGACCACAATAAAGGGGAGGCACAGTTATTTTTAATCTGACACCATAGACCTTCAAATTTAAAATAAAAATTTAAGAGATGGGAATGAACATTACTTAAGGCTCAGAGGACCAGTCAATCAAGAGGTCTTGAGGACTGTTAACATCTATGCACCCAATGAGAGGCCATCTAAATACACCAGACACCTACTGAAAGACCTATAGTAATGTATTAACAGCAACACAGCAATAGATGGGGATTTCAACACCCTTTGATGTTAGACCAGGAACTACGAAATACTTAGAGGAAAATATTGGCAGAACTCTACTCCATATAAATTTTAGAGACATCTTCAGTGAGACGAATCCAATTACAAAAAATATATATACAGTTAACAATAAACATAAAGCAGAACTTGGAGTGGGTCTGGTGTATTGCATCAAAGCAAAGACTCTGGAGTAGTGCGGGAGGATTCAGGTCCTGGAACACGATGGCAGAGCAGGACCTACACAGGGATTGAATTGTTATGTGCAAAACAGATATGTGAACAGAGGTAGATGGCATAATGGTTATGCAAAGAAGATCTTGTTCCTGAGGCTCCACAGTCTCAGGTTTATGGTGAATTCATATTCTTTACCTCATCTGGAATGGAGCTCAAAGATATCTGATAGGCATCATGCTGGCATCCAGAACCTGGTGGCTGAAAAGAGAGTTAACATACAAAGCCAAACAAATTGTTGAGCAATCATGGACCTAAAGGTTGGGGGGGGGTACTCTCTGCTGACTCTTGTGTAGTTCTGCTTTCAGGTATATATTTTTTCCCTGGTTTATGGACACGTGTGAACATATGCTCTATTTTAGGGGACCTGGTCTATGTCTAGGTTTGGGGACTTTATTGGGGAGTGGACCACCTGGAATGGAATTAGAGAATACTATGAAAGGAAAGGTCTCACCCGAGTGATGAAGCTGAAGGGTTGTCATTCCACACCTGAAGTCTCTGGACACCATCTGAAGTGAAGCATGCTGGGGTGGCACTCGTTGCATTGATTAGGTTGCAATAGGCGGATGCAATATTATTTGATATGAATTGAGAGAAGCATGCAGGAAAGTGGGCCCCAGCCTAAGGTTCGAGGACTGGAGGAAATATAGGCTGCATAGTGGAAATGTGAGGTTCCTGCTGTCTTAGGGTTCAAGAAGACAGTGGGTAGTTATCGTTATCATCACATTATTTGGTAATTGGGTTAACTTTGAAAAGTCCCTTTGTTAGGGTTTGCTGTATAATTCCCAGCATCTTGTATATAGTGGTGTCATTGGTTTCTTCTGTTCTCCCTGGTCTAGGCTTTTGAGAGAGTCAGGTGTCTGTTTTTCTTTGCTCTTTATCTCCCCTTCCTTTCTCAATTTCTTTCTGTCTTATTTAACAACAATAAAATTATAAAATGAGGTATATTTTCACATCATTCTGGAAAACACTCTATTTATTTGAATATATTTTGTTTATTTATTAGTGATTTAATATTGTTTCATAAAAGTATAAGCTACTAGGGGTACAACTCTATATATTCCCACCACCAGAGTTCTGTGTCTCCATTCCCTGATTGGGAAGTGCAGTAGTTCTCCCAAGATCACATATATGGGCTGCTTATTATCTTTATGACTATCTGTCTATATTTATATATATTTGTCCACTTTTACTATAGTCCTGCCCTCTCTTTCCCTTTAAGTCACACCTACTACCTTCAAGTGTCTTTCTAACCCCCTCACCACTCCCTTGCCTTTTTTCTCTGGATCCTGATGGAGTTGGAGATCAGATCCCTTTGGTCATCTTCCCCTAACATATTTTTTGATAGAGACAGAGAGATATTAAGAGGGAAAGGGGAGATAGGAGGGAGAGAAAAGGAGACACCTGCGGTATTTCTCCACCCCTTGTGAAGCTTCCCCGCTGCAGGTGGGAATCAGGGTCTTGAAACCTGGTCCTTGCACATGGTAACGTGTGCCTGGCGCAGCCCCAGCTTTCTGTTCTCCTGAATAGGAGAAAGAGGTCCCTGGTCTGTGAGAAGGCAAACAGAAGCTGAGGATGGAGCTGGGGAAGGCAAGGCTCATGGGGACTTAATTTATTTTTTGCAATTAGCAGGACTTTACTGTGTCAGACTGACTTACAGATTGGTATATGGGGGGGGGGAGAGAAAGAGAGAGAAAGAGAGAGAGAGAGAGAGAGAGAGGAAGGCAGAGAGTGTCAGGCAGGGGTAAGAGACCACAGCCCTGAAGTTTTCTCCAGCTGGGCTGGACCTGGAGTTGCAAGTACTGTGAAGCATGTGTGTGGGAAGCCCTTCCAAGCTCTGACAACTTTTCCAGGCAGATATGTAATTGTCTTCTGACAATAAAGTCCACAGGTGAGGAGCATGGGTCCTGGGATTCCTGTGCTCCACAATAGCACACCCTTCCTAAGACTGGCCGTGGCCTGGTGCCAGCATCCTTTCTGCACCTGGCAGGTGACCCCGTCTCTATGTTGCAGATGAGGAGACTGAGGCTGCAGAGTGGCCAGCTGAGGCCCCCAAGGACCCCAGTGGCTTGTTGGTGGAGCAGATTAAACACTGACTTTCTCTGACACCAAATGCCTGAACTTTTGGCTACCTGTATGATGACTGGGCCAAAGAGGTGACAGTGCTTTTATTTTATTTTTTTCAATAGAAAGATAGATAGACACCAGTTTCTGTGAGAGAGAGCTTATGTTCACACATATCCATAAACTACTGCAAAATATATACCTGAAAGCAGAAGTACACTAGAGTTTGCAGTGAGTACCTCCCTAACACTTCCTCTCCACTATTCCAAGCTTGGGATCCATGATTGCTCAACAAATTGTTTGGCTTCGTATGTTAACTCTCTTTTCAATCACCAGGTTCCAGATGCCACCAGGATGCTGGCCAGGCTTCCATGGATTGAAGACCCCACCAATGTGTCCTGGAGCTCAGCTTCCCCAGAGACACACCATACTAGGGAAAGAGACAGGCAGACTGGGAGTATGGACCGACCAGTCAATGCCCATGTTCAGCGGGGAAGCAATTACAGAAGCCAGACCTTCTACCTTCTGCAACCCTCAACGACCCTGGGTCCATGCTCCCAGAGGGCTAGAGAATGGGAAAGCTATCATGGGAGGGGGTGGGTTATGGAGATTGGGTGGTGGGAATAATGTGGAGTTGTACCCCTCCTACCTTATGTTTTTGTTCATTAATCCTTTCTTAAATAAAAAATTAAAAAAAAAAGAATGAAAGAAAGATAGATAGATAGATAGATAGATAGATAGGTAGATAGATAGATAGATATGGACCATAGCCCCACAGTCCTCCTCAGTGCAGTGGAGGTCAGGCTGCACCTGTGAGCAGCATAAACACAGCAGATGCTTCACCTAAGTGAGCTGCCTCATTGTTGGCACAGTGCAGTTATTTTTATAGAAATGTCACAGTGCAGTTATTTTTATAGAAACACAGACAAATGTGTCACGACATTTCCAACATCCCATTATTTTGCTGTCCTGCCATTGCTTATTGTTTATTTATTTATTTATTTATTTATTTATTTTTAAATTGCCACGTGGCCTATCCCGGTCTTGGTGCCTGCACAACGAATCCACCACAACTCTTGGTGCATGGATATCTATCAGAGAGAGAGACGGGAATGGAGAAGGAAGGTGGAGATGGAGAGATAAGGAGTGAGGGAGATACTTGCAGCACTGCTCCACCATTCATGAAACTTACCCCATCAGATGGTGACTGGGGGCATGAACCCATTACCTTACACATGGTACCGTGTGTGCTCAACCAGTTGAATCACCCTGCAGCTCTCCCTGCCCCACTCTCACTCGTGCCTTTGGATAGAGAAATGCAGAGCCCCATCCATTGAGCTTCTGACCCTGTGCGCTCTGTGTGGCCAGCCCCAGCTGGAATGGGCATTTGGTTGGTGGGTGTGGGGTATCTTCAAGCTGTCCCTTTGGGTAGAAGCTCATCCACCTCCTTGATCCTATTTCCTCATCACTTGTCAGTGGGGAGACTGAGGCACAGACTCCTGTGGCTACACAAGGCAGCAGTCATTTCTGGGTAGCAGAGATTCACACTCAGATCCTCTCTGAGGCAGCTCCGTGTGCCCAGGCAGACTTACCAGTTGTCCAGTGTTGGCCATCTGCAGGGTCTCTCTGTCAGCAGGACCAGCACCCATGGGTGCCCACCTGGACTACCCAGGGGCCTGCAAGGTGATTGAGCTCAGACTGCTGCTTGGAACAGGACTTTGTGAGCAGAGTCCTGGACTGTGGCTCCATTTGTGTCCAGTCTTGGCTGAGAGGAAACACTTGGCACATCCGTGTCCCGAGACCTGATTTCCACCCAACTGACCAGCCTGGCCGCAGGGACTCAGCATCCTCACGGGGATGTTTGGACTTGGTTGTAAATTCTGTTGTTTCCTTGTAAAGACTCTGGGAAGCTGTAGAGAAAGCTCCCTGCTTAAGGCAGGGGCTTTGCCAAGCATGTGGCACAGGCCTGAACCCCCACTAACCTTCCACAGGGAGGAGGCAGAGCACTTGGGGGAGCTCAGGTGTGTGCCATCTCTCTCTCACGTCTATCTGTCTGTCTGTGCATTCACCCACCATTCATGTGTCCACCTATTGTCCACCCATGTGTTTGCACCCATGGTTTTCTGTTAATCTCTTCACCACCTACAGTAGTTTGTACATGTGTACCATTTCTCAGTTTTCTTTTTTCTTCTTTTTATCTTTTTTTACCAGAGCACTGCTCAGCTCTGGCTTATGGCGGAGTAGGGGACTGAACCTGGGACTTGAGAGCCTTAGGCATGAAAGCCTCTTTGCCTTACCATTATGCTATACCCCACCCTCTAAGTTTTCCACATAACAACTAGGTCCTCCTCTGCCATCCTGTTCCAGGGCCTAAACCATAGCCCCTCATCCCACCCAGAGTCTTTTCCTTTGGTGCAGTACACCAACTCCACTCCACGTTCTGCTTTGTGTTTTCCCTTCTGTTCCTATTTTTCAACTTCTGTTCATGAGTGGGATCATCCCATGTTCATCCTTCTCTTTCTGGCTGATCTCTCTTAACACAATTCCTTTAAGCTCCATCCAAGACGTGCTCGTTCTACTTATAGTGTGTTTTGGTGTCCTTGTCTGAGAATTCTAATATTTGTCCTAGTTCTGTCCAGCTGGTTTTAGTCCTCACTTTGGTTAGTTGTATCATTCTACCTCTTTGCATGTGCTTTTGATAAAATGCCAGGCATTGTGACTTTATCTCACCAGGCCTGGGTATGTTAGCATCTATACAGACATTTTTCAGCCTCATTCTTGGCTGCATTTGTCTTTGTAGGAACTGCCTGCATGGTTCAAGGCCTGCTGTGAGTGTTTGCTGTGCTGGATGGAGCAGTGGGTGGTGTATGGCTAACTCCTTCCTGGTGCTGATGTCAGACTCACCTCAGGACTTCACCAAGTGAACGGTGAGGTTTTTAAATCATGTTGGCAGGTACTGGCACCCCTGTCAGGTGTGTGTGTGTGTGGGGGGGTGGTAACTAGTATTTTCTTTATTTCTTCCCGATGGTTCTTTCCCTGACCTTAACTCATTTTCTTTTTAAAATATTCCTGGGAATGTCTTTTTTTCTTAAATATTTATTTATTTATTTATTCCTTTTTTTGCCCTTGTTTTTTTGTTGTTGTAGTTATTTGTTGTTGCTATTGTTGAATAGGACAGAGATAAATGGAGAGAAGGGCAGAGAAAGATAGACACCTGCAGACCTGCTTCACCACTTTTGAAGCAACTCCCCTGCAGGTGGGGAGCCCAGGGCTCTAACAGGGATCCTTAGGCCGGTCCTTGCTCTTTGCACCACCTGAATTTAACCCGCTGCCTGACTCCTGGAAAGTCTTAACAGAAGACAAAATCATCAGTCTTTCTCTTCACGCTTGCATTCTCTCTCTCTCAGGCACTCTACTTTGAGATTCCTAATCACAGTTCCATTTCTTCAACTCTGTTTCCTTGTGTCCTCTGGGGATGGTGACTACCACAGTGCCCATCTGTTTAACGTGTTCCAGCTCTCATGGATCATGCCTGCTCTATGAATCCACTGCTCCTGGTGGCCATTTTTTCCCCATTCTATCCTTCCTTCCTTTCATCCTTCCTTCCTCTCTTTCTTACCTCTTTCCTTCCTTTCTTTCAATATTATTCAGTAGGACTGAGAGAAATTGAGAGGAGAGGGGAGGTAGAGAGGGAGAGAAAGATAGACATCTGCAGACCTGCTTCACCGCTTGTGAAGTTTACTCCCTACAGGTTGGGAGTGGGCACTTGAGCCCAGGTCCTTGTGCATGGTAACGTGTGCACTAAACTGGATACACTACAGCCTGGCCCCCACAGTTTTTATTTATTTTTTTTAGTTTGTTATTGTGAGCTCTTTTTATTTTGTATTTATTTATTATTTACCATTGTAGGGGTGATAGTTTATTGGTTTACAGTACAGTTGCTGACAGATGTGTTTAAATTCTCATCTTTCCATGACTGGTGTCTGCAAAACACTCTCATTCTTTTTTTTTTTTTTCTGTTTGCTAATTTTTTTTATTTCTTTATTGGGGAATTAATGTTTTACTTTTGACAGTAAATACAATAGTTTCTACATGCATGACATTTGCCAGTTTTCCATATAACAATACAACACCCACTATGTCGTTTATCATCCTTTTTGGACCTGTGTTCTCTCCCCCCACCCCGAACAAACCCCAGAGTCTTTTACTTTGGTGCAATACGCCAATTCCAATTCAGGTTCTGCTTGTGTTTTCTCTTCTGATCTTGTCTTTCAACTTCTGTCTGAGAGAAAACACTCTCATTCTTAACTTAAGGCTCCCTCTACCATCTTGCACCAGGACCCAAAGCACCCATACCCCCACAAACCCCTCCCCCCTCACTCCCCTACTTCCAGGTCCTTTGCTTTGTGCAATACAGCAAAACATATTCCAAGACAAGTGTCACTTTTTAAAAAAACTTAGTCCCCTTTAACTGTCTCACCTTCATTTTTTTCTTATTTAAGCCTGCTGTTAAACCTGAATATTCTTTAAACATTTTATTAATTAGAAAATTAATATTAATGTATGATATTGTGAGGTAATAGGGTATAATTCCATGTAGTTCCCACCACTAGTAGTTCCTCAAGGTCACAGCTATGGACTGAGTCTATAACTATCTATATGTATATACACCCCCATCCCACTTCTTTCAGCAGTTCTGCCTTCATTCCTTTCTAGTTCACCCCTCACACCTATTATTCCTGCCAGGTGTCCTTCCTTTTTTCCTCTTGAGTCTCAGGTGAGCGAAACCATGCTTGTCTTTCTGTGGGGTTTTCCAGATTTGATTCCCTTTCATTGATGGTATACAAACAAGATTCCTGGTGGAATGGGGGTATAGATTCCTCTCATTTACTTTCCCTACCATTTACCCCTCTGGGGGTATGCATCAAAATTCTTTATGGAGTGCATAAGGTGGGAGTTCTGGCTTCTGTCATTGTTTCTCTGTCAGACACCTGCTTTGGAAAAACCTGAATATTCTTCACTAGTAAAATGCTTGACTGTTAATTTCACTTTTTTTTTAAAAGACTAAGTTATTGGGGTCCAGGTCTTTGTGCACCCAGTTGAACACACATAGTACATAAGCCGATGAACAGCACAACATCTGGGTTCAAGGCACTGATTCTTCACCTGCAGGGAGGATGCTTCACAAGTGGTAAAACTTCCAGCCTGCAGGTGCCTATCTCTCTCTCTCTATCTCCCAATGCTCTCTTGCAATTTCCCTCTGTCTAACCCAACAAAATGGAAAAAATGGCCACCAGGAGCAGTCCCAGGTATAACAATGAAGAAAAATAACGAAATGAAAAGAAAAGAAAGAAGGAAATAAAAAGATTTATTTGTTAGTGGGGGTAGAGTTGAACCAGAGCATCATTCGGGCACATGTGATGCTGGGGGTTGAACTCGGGACTTCCTGCTTGAGAGCCCAGCATTTTATCCACAGTGCTGCCTCCCAACCCCTTTGATTGTTTTTTGATGCAGGTGCTTCCTTCCTGCTTTGGCTGCCTTGGTCTCTGCTGCAATGCTTGTGACTTCCTCAGCTGTCAGTTCTCCCTTTGTAAAACCCACCACTGGGGACCATTCATCTTCTTTGTCACTGTGGTCACTGTCTTCACCTGGGAGCTGAAGCTGAATTCCCTGGCTCCTCTGCCCCGCACCCCCAACCTGTCAATTCTGGGCCAGGGATGGCTGCAAGGAGGATTGACTGCCTTTTAATTACAGTTTCTGTAACTCCAGCTTCACCCGTTGCAGATGCATGAGACCCAGTCATTGCTTTTATGCCTGCACTTCTTTTTCTCTTCTTGGGAATCAGACCCACCTTTCTGGTGAGTTGCTTACCCAGAGCCTGAGACTCACAAGGCCTCCTTCCTCCCTGTGCTTGTCCACACCCCTTCCGTGCACAGACTCTGTACTTCCTCCCTCTTTAACTCTTGCTTTCTCCACCCCTCTTCACCTTCTCTTTGGCACTGGGCTGGTTGGGACCCTTAGTGGGTCCCCTTACCTGGGTTATTTAAGCTCCCCTTTCTCCCTTTTCAACACTGCACTTGCTTCTCAGACCCACCCTCCTCTCGTGCTCAGTGAGAGAGGTCTCCCCACCCCAAACCAAGTAAAGCAGGGACAGGTCCACTCTGTTCATGTCCACCCAGCAGGCAATGCTGCACATCGCTGGTGCTCACTGTGAGGTTTTTCTTTATTTTAAAATCTGTTTCCTACAAATTTTATTTGTTTAGGGAGAGACAGAGATGTTAAGAGGGAAGGGGAGATAGGGAAGGAGAGAGAGAGCACAGACAGAGAAAGACACCTGCAGAAATACCTGTGAAGTTTTCTATCTGCTGGTGTGGCCTCGGGACTTGAACCTGGGTCCTTGCACATGGAGATGATTGTGCTTTATAGGATGAGCCAGTACTCAGCCCGGGTCCTTGCACATGGCGATGATTGTAGTTTACAGGATGAGCCAGTACTCAGCCCAGGCTGCTGTGTTTTTCTGAACTAACCTGAGGGTGCATGAAAAGACACTTGACCTAATCAGAGGGAGAAATGGACAGGCAAAGAGCAGGTTGCCAGGATCAGGAGTTGTGCCATCTGGCTGTAGGGGTCTGGGTTTTCTCTGCCAGTCCCCTAATGGCCTGTATGTCTCCTGAAACCAGGAGCTCTTCACACTCCTGGCCCTGTGGACTCAGTGGAGAGGAAGGCCTGAACACCCCTTCTATCTCCCACCACCACCCGGGGTCTTGGGTACATTATTGCAGGAGTCCGTGCCTGGGGCTGTGGCCACTGTTCTGTGCCCAACAAGCTGAGGGGGCAGTTCCAGGCCTGGAACACTATCTTGCCAACCCACATCCAAACCGTGAGACATGTCTGCGTGCCAGGAGGAGCAGCCATCTGCATCCTTCCCATCCCACACAGCCCCCAGCAAGAGCTGGTTTGTGCTCTTCAAGGATTCCAGCTGAGTTTTGGGTGAGGTGCCATTGCCTTTTCAGATGACAGAGTGGCAGCTTCATTCATACTGTTGTGATAGCTGGCAGCATCTTCTGTTCAGTGTGGGCCTGGATGTGGGGCTGTGTCTGTCTCAGGGGTTTGGGCTCCCTGGCTCTCTGGAATGTGGGGGCCAGCTCAGCCAGGACCTGCTACTGTGATCCTGTTGGCTAATGTCACCAGGTTCTCTTCCTGGGCTCCCCCTCCTTCTTCTATATCAGAGCCCTGCTCAGCTTGGTCTGATGGTGGTGCTGGGGGCTGAACCTGGGACCTCAGAGCCTCAGGCATCAAAGTCATGGAGCTCATCTTCCTAGACAACACACGCAGAGTCCAGGGTAGAATGTGGTTGTAGGGCACAGGTCATTCCTTCTACTCTTTTCTTTCTGAACATTTCTAAGGCTTCCTCTTTTCATGCTGACTTTTTCAGAGAAAGAGTGAGAAAGAAAGGGAGTGAGAGGCACACACACTGGGTGGGCATGGAGGGCATAGCACTGAAGCTTCCTTGAATACAGTGGAGGGTGGGCTTGAACCTGGGTCAGACACATAGCAAAACAGAATACTATCCAAGTGAGCTATTTCCCTGGCCTCATAGAAGGCCATTCTGGTGACTTCTTAGACAGAAACACGGATGAGCAGAGCCAGGAAAACATCTCACTGGGCAGAGGTCCCACTTTTGCCATGTACACAGCCAGGTGTAAGTGCTGGTAACCAATAAAGGGGCTGCAAACTGGGGGAAGCTGAGGTGCTCTGGCTTCTCACCGCCCATCTGTCTCTGTGAATGAATATGTGGGCCCAGGAGCAGTGACATAACACAAGCCAGTTGCCCCAGCTCTAGAAAAAGGGGAAGAAAAGGAAGATGAGGAGGAGAAGGAGAAGAAAGAAAGAAAGAAAGAAAGAAAGAAAAGAAGGAGAAGAAATGAGGCTGAATTTCTGGAGCCTGGAGGACCAGATCTCTCATTGAGGGGGGCCAAGACCTTGATTAAACTCTGTTCTGTGAAGTCAGGACATGCAGGCAGCCTGAGGCGGGAGATGCCCGAAGCAGGGATGTTTCAGCAAAATTAGTCAGCACCTGAGGTTTGGAAAATGCTTATAGGTCTATTGTGCACACACTCTCTCTCTCTCTCTCTCTCTCTCACACACACACACACAAACACACACACACACACACACACACACACACACACACAAACACACACACAGATAGAGAGAGGTACGAAGCAGAGCAGGTGTGCCTGGTGCTCCCTGCATAGACATGGGGATTGGGGAGCGAGCACTGTGCAGCTGGGGTAAAAGGACCATAGATAAAGCAGGGAATGCTTGTCTCAGACTTTGTAGGATGAGCCGCTTGGCTGTGACCTTGGGCAGCAACGTAAGAAAGGGAAAGATGCCCAGACAGCTCAAACTTCAGCAAGACCCCCCATCTTCCCTCCCTGTGTCAACCTTGCGGTCCCCAGCTGGGCAAGGCTGCCTCCTCTGCTATTCAATGGATGGGACCCCATCTTCCTCCCAGCTGGACAGGGGGACCCTGGCCCTTCATGTCCAGGTCCCACACAAGACCACTCCTGCATTGGGGGTCTTGTTCCCTCTCTGGTTCTCTGGTCTTTTCCAGGTTGGAATAATGGCCCTGGGCTCCTGTTGGTAGGAGGTAGTAGACTTGGGGTGTCTCTCTCTGTGTACATCCAGGAAATACCCTGATTCCTGGGGAAAGTTCCTTTGTTCTCTGACCACCTCCCTGTCTTTGGGAAGTTCACTGGGCTGAGGTAAGGGTAACACTCTGCTCCAGCCCCTGTCAGCCATAAACCTGCCCTGCTCTGGGGCTGGCACTGGAACCCTTCCCAAACCATTGTCTGACATTGACCTGGAGCTTGAAGGGTTGTTGTTAAAATTTCGGGAGGCTCTGGCCGGGCCGGCTAGCTTCACGGGCGGGTAACAGAGACGCGGAGACAGTGGCTGGGCAGGGCAGCTGTATTTCTTTATTCAGGAACAAAGATTCACAAACTAAGACAAACTAATCACCAAACAGAACTCCGCTGTCTCTTTGCGGCGGCACAAGCACTCTCTTACTCTGGAACTCAGGAACTCTCCAACTCTGGCACTCTGGAACTCTCGTACTGGGGAACCCTCTGAAAATCTGACACACTGGAACTCTCTCTTACTCTGTAACCCTGAAACTCTCGAACTCAGAAACTCAGGAACTCTTTCACTCTGGAACTCTCGGACTCAGGAACCCAGGAACTCTGTCTCTCTGGCACTCTCTCTTACTCTCGAACCCTGAAACTCTCGAACTCAGGAACTCCGGAACTCTCGGAACTCTCGCACTCTCGAACTCAGGAACCTTTGGACTCAGGAACCCTCTCTCGGGGTTCCTTCGGGGCAGGGCCAAGCGGGCCCGCGAAATTAGCAGGCCTGATCCAATTCTCTTGGCGGGGAGAGGGCTAGAACAAGCCAATGTAAAGCATACGACAAAGGGTGTCACTGAATCTGGGGTTTGAGGGGTGTCACTGGACCTGTGACTCTGAGGGCCCAGAGACAATCCCCAGCACCACCATCAGGTAGACCTTAGCAGGGCTTTGGTAAAAACAACAAACAAGTAAGCAAAGTTCAGGACACAACTTCCGTTGTGGGAAGAACAGAGATTTATGGGTAGATACAGGAGTGAAAAAGGTGGTGGGTGTGGGGTTAAGAGCAAAAGCAGGAGTCTGGGCAGTGGTGCACCTGGTTGAGCACACACAATAATACCATGTAAAAGATGGGGGGTGGGCAGGCGGTGACACACCTGATTAGGTGCACACATTACAGTGTGCATGGACCCCGGTTTAAGCCCCTGGTCACCACCTGCAGGAGGAGAGTCTTAAAAGTGGTGAAGCAGGGCTGCAGGTATTTCTCTGTCTCTGTCCCTATCTATCTCTCTACCCTCTAGTATCTCTGTATCTATTCATAAGTAAATAAACATCATATATTTTTAAAAACCTGGCATATGAGGGGGACTGGGCAGTGGAACACTTGATTGAGTATACACAACATCATTAGCAAGAACCCAGGGTCAAGTCCCTGCTCCCCACCTGCAGAGAGGAAGCTTCATGAGTGGTAGACACAGGGCTGTAGGTATCTTTGTCTCTCCCTTTCTATCTTCCCCTCCCTCTCAATTTGTCTCCATTTTATCAAGTAAGATATAATAGGGGGAAGAAAGGGGGGAAATATTAACATTTGGATGTGTGTCTCCTAAACACACATCATTATGATACTAATGAAAAAAATTCTGCCCACAGTTCTGGGAGGCATGATTTATGGAGTAGCTGCAATCAGACCTTTGCTCTCCCCAATACAACTATTGTATACAACGAGAGATCAAATTGGACACATAATCTACAGCTGAAAAAAACCCACACCCTCAGGTGGGTGCCAGCGTACATGGATGGGGAAACGGGAGTGGGTTGGAAGACACAGTTCGGCGAAATGAGAGCTCTGTGTGGAAGATGGTGGGCACCAACCTGCACCATCTCAGAGAGTAACACTGTTATCAGACACCCCAGAAGAAAAGAAATTGGAGCTTAAAACCTCTAAATATTTAACTCAGTGTTTATTATTATTATTATTATTATTATTTGTGAGTGTTTGATTTTGCTTTTCTCAGTCTGAGTTTAAAACAAAGAAAAAACTCAGCCCACATGATAGCCCAAAACACCCCTCCCCCCACCCACCCCCACCACAGATTCAAGTAAGTGGAAAGCTAAGCCTACAACAGCACCACCTGCTGGCCAACAATAACCAGCACCATACATTGAGAACAAAGAGGTAGACAGTCTAACAGCATGCCACATCACACAGAGAGAAGTAAATCAGACAAAATCCAAGAAATTCCATATGCAGAGTGTCTATCAGAGACAGACTATAGAAAGCTTATGAGAACTCTACAAGAATATAAGCAAGAGTTGAAAGAGCGTTTTAGGGAGTTGGGCTGTAGCGCAGCGGGTTAAGCGCAGGTGGCGCAAAGCACAAGGACTGGATCCCGGTTCGAACCCCGGCTCCCCACCTGCATGGGAGTCGCTTCACAGGTGGTGAAGCAGGTCTTCAGGTGTCTATCTTTCTCTCCTCCTCTCTGTCTTCCCCTCCTCTCTCCATTTCTCTCTGTCCTATCCAACAACGACAACAACAATAATATCTACAACAATAAAACAACAAGAGCAACAAAAAGGGAATAAATAAATGAAATAAATATTAAAAAAAAAGAAAGAGCGTTTTACTTTGAAATTTGATAAGAAGCTACAAAGCGAGAAAGAAGAACTCAAAGCAAAGTTCACAAAGCAGTTAAGCAACATGGAGGAAAAATTTCAAACAGAACTGCAAGGACTAAAAGACACCTTTAGTGCAGTTCAATCTCAGGTAGGAAGCTTAGGAAATAGACTCACACATGCAGAAGAAAGACTTTCCAATCTATAAGACACAATCAGCACAAAGATGAGGGAGAGGAAAGGTTTAGAAAGAATGAAGCTACTCTGTGAAATTCCAGACTCCATTAAAAGGTTGAAAATCCGAGTTATAGGGATACCTGAGGAAGTAGACCGTGTCAAAGGTCCAGAGGTAATTTTCAGAGAAATTTTAGATGAAGATTTCCCTCACCTAGGCAATCTTCAGAACATAACTATTTCAAAGGCAGATCGATCACCCAGCCTCACAAATCGAAAACAACCAACACCAAGGCACATTATTGTAAAATTATCAAAACTCAATGACAAGGAGAAAATTTTGCAGGCTGCTAAGACACAGAACATCTTGACAAAAAAAAATAGAGAAATAGCTAACTTAAATGAAATGGACCTAATAGATAATATACAGAACTTTCCACCCCAAAAGCAATGGATACACATTCTTCTCAAGTACACATGGAACATTTACAAGGATTGACCATATGCTGGGCCACAAAGATATCTAAACAGATATGTAAATATTCAAATTATAAAATGCATCCTCTTAGACCATGAAGGCATGAAGTTAAAAATCAACCAAACAAGGGAAAGAAATTCTCCCAAAGCCTGGAGACTAAAAAATATGCTGCTGAACAATAAATGGGTCATTGAAAAGATAAAAAAGAAATTGAGAAGTATCTCGATACCAGTGTAAATGAAGAAACCAGTTACCAGACTCTATGGGATGCAGCAAAAGCAGTGCTGAGAGGGAAGTTTATAGCAACACAGGCCCACATTAATAAACAGGAGGAATCACTAGTAAACCATCTAACAACCAACCTCAATCAACTGGAAGTGGAGAAACAAAAAGAATCAACAGTCATCAGGAGACAGGAAATTGTCAAAATCAGAGCAGAAGTCAATGAAATAGAAAACAAGAAGACCATTAGGAAGATTAATGAAACCAAGAGCTGGTTCTTTGAAAGGATAACAAAAAAATAGATGAACTGCTAGCTACGCTCACCAAGAGAAAAGAGAGAATGCTATGGCAAAATGAAATGAAAGAGGAGATATTACAACAGATGAGGTAGAGATTCAAAAGGTTATGCAAGAATATTGTGGACACGGGACACGTGTATGGAACCAGATTTGACAACTTAGAAGAAATGGACACATTCTTAGAGTCATACCCACTGCCAACCTTGACACAAGAGGAAGCAGATAAGCTTAACAGACCAATCACTAGTAAAGAAATTGAAACAGTAATCAAAAGTCTACTCAAGAACAAAAACCCAGGTCCTGATGGCTATACTAATGAGTTTTACAAAACATTCAAAGAAGAACTAACACCCATCCTCTTCAAATTATTCCAGAAAATAGAAGAAAGGGAACACTCCCAAATACATTCTATGAGGCTCATGCCACTCTGATCTCCAAAGCAGGAAAGGACCCCACCAAAAAAGAAAAACTATAGACCTATATCCCTGATGAATATCGATGCAAAGATCCTCAACAGAATTTTGGATAAGCAAATACAACAACACATTTTATTTTATTTTTTTAATTTATTTATTTAAGAAGGGAGGCATTAACAAAATCATAGGATGGGGGGTGTACTCCACACAACTCCCGCCACCCTATCTCCATATCCCATCCCCTCCACAATAGCTTTCCCATTCTCTATCCCTCTGGGAGCATGGACCCAGTGTCGTTGTGGATTGCAGAAGGTGGAAGGTCTGGCTTCTGTAATTGCTTCCCCACTGAACATGGGCGTTGACTCTTCGATCCATACGTCCAGTCTGCCTCTCTCTTTCCCTAGTAGGGTGAGTCTCTGGGGAAGCGGAGCTCCAGGACGCATTCGTGGGGTCTTCAGTCCAGGGAAGCCTGGCCGGCATCCTGATGGCATCTGGAACCCGGTGGCTGAGAAGAAAGTTAACATATAAAGCCAAACAAATTGTTGAAGAATCATGGACCCAAAGGTTGGAATAGTGGAGATGAAGTGTTGGGGGGTACTCACTGCAAACTCTAGTGTACTACTGCTTTCAGGTATATATTTTGCCCTAGTTTATGGATACGTGTGAACATATGCTCTATCTCCTGGAACCTGGTCTATATCTAGGTTTTGGGACTCTGTTAGGAAGTGAACCACCTGGGAAGGAATTAGAGAATACTATGAAAGGAAAGGTCTCACCAGAGTGATGAAGCTGAAGGGTTGTCGTTGCACACCTAAAGTCTCTGGACACTGTCTGAAGTGAAGCATGCTGGGGTGGCACTCGTTGCGTTGATTAAGTTGCGATACAACTATATATTAAGAGAATAATCCACCAAGATCAAGTGGGATTCATCCCTGGGGAACAGGGATGGTTCAACATCCATAAGTCAATAAATGTAATCCACTATATCAGCATCAGGAAAGATAAAAATCACATGACTCTATCAATTGATGCATAAAAAAACATTCGACAAGGTGCAACACCCATTTATGATAAAGGCCCTCGAGAGACTGGCAGTGGAAGGAAAATTCCTTAACATAATAAAGGCTACATATGATAAACCCATGGCTAACGCCATAGTCAATGGGGAAAAATAGAAAGCTTTCCCCATCAAACCAGGAACTAGTCAAGGGTGCCCACTCTCACCATTTTTATTCAGCATAGTCCTGGGAGTCCTTGGCATAGCAATCAGACAACAAAGAGATATCAAAGGAATCCAAATGGGAAAGGATGAAGTTAAACTCTCATTATTTGCAGATGATATGTTGGTATACTTAGAAGACCCCAGAAACTCTGCCAAGAAACTACTGGAAATCATCAATAAATTCAGTAAAGTAGCAGGCTACAAAATCAATAACCATAAATCTGTGGCATTTCTTTATGCAAAAGATAGGTCAGAAGAAATGAACCTGAAGGAAGCAACACCATTCACAATTGAATCCAAGAAGATCAAATATCTAGGAATAAATCTAACAAAAGATACTGTAAAGGACCTTTTCAAGGAAAACTATAAGACACTGTTAAAAGAAATAGAGAATGACACAAAGAAATGGAAGAACACCCCTGTTCATGGATTGGAAGAATAAATATCATTAAAATGGCAATTTTGCCAAAAGCAATCTATAGATTCAATGCAATCCCTATTAAAATTCCAATGATACATTTCAAGGAATTTGAACAGGTTATTCAAACATTTGTGTGGAACTCTAAAAAACCACGAATAGCAAACACATTCCTAAGGAAAAAAGAAGAAAAATGGAGGCATCACAATACCCAACTTCAGGTTATACTACAAAGCAGTAGTAATCCAAACAGTGTGGTACTGGAACAAAAATGGTCATATGGACCAATGGAATAGGATAGAGAGCCCAGAACTGTATAGACACCTCATCTATGACAAAGGGGCCAAATCTGCCCACTGGGGCAAAGAAAGTCTCTTTAACAAATGGTGTAGGCAGAATTGGACAGCCACATGCAGAAAAATAAAACTAGACCACCGAATTAACTCCATACACCAAAATTAACTCAAAATGGATTAAACATCAGGATATCAGACCTGAAAGTATAAAATACATAGAAGAACATATTGGTGAAACATTTCATGATATCAACACTAAAGACATATTTGGAGACTTCACCCCATGGGCAAGGGAAACAAAAGATTGGCAAGATTGAACAAGTGGGACTATATCAAATTAAAAAGCTTCCATACATCAAAAGAAAACTTCATCAACAGGAAACCCAGCAAATGGGAGAACATATTCGCACATCATATTTCAGACAAGCACTTGATATCAAATACCTATAAAGAACTCAGTCAGTGCAACAAAAAGAAAAAGAACAAACTAATGAAAAAGTGGGTAGAGGACATGCATAGACAGTTCTCCATTGAAGCGATATGCGTGGCCCACAGACACATGCAGAAATGCTCTAATTCACTCATCATCAGAGAATGCAAACTAAAACCACATTGAGATACCACCTCACACCTGTAAGAATGGCCTTCATGGACAAAACAAGAGAAGATGAACGTTGGAAAGGATGTGGGGAGAAAGCAACTCTAATATATTGCTGGTGGGAATGTGAAATGGTAGAACCCTCATGGAGAACAGTATGGAGAATCCTGAAGCAAGTACAGATGGAAATACCTTATGACCCAGCAATCCCACTCCTAGGCATTTATCCAAAAGAGATAATATCATTAACTCAAAGGGATATAAGCACCCTTGTATTCAAAGCTGCATTATCTACAATAGCAAAAATTTGGAAGCAGTCAAAATGTCCCTCCATAGATGACTGGTTAAAAAAGTTATGAGACATATACTCAATGGAATACTACTCAGCAATAATAAAAAAGATGGTTTTATATCCTTTGGGATAAAATGGATGAAACTTGAGAACATTATGCTTAGTGAAATAATCAAGTAGGCAAAGGGAAACTACAGAATGGTCTCACTCATATGTGGGATTTAGAGAAATGAACACACACACATAAAATAAGCAAACAGACACAACACACCCATATTTAAATTGGGAAAGCTACAGTGGTTACCTAGTGTGGAGGGCACAGACTTTTGATGGTGGGATTTCGGGGTATCTCTCTCCCTCTCCGGCGGGGTGGTCTCCAGGGGAAAGGTAACGGGCTGGTTCTTTCTTGCTCACGACAGGGGTGACACGAAGTAAAAGACACCAGGGGACTCTTAGCATGCCTAGAATCTGAGTCCTAGAATCCCAGAATCCTAGAGTCCGTTTATTAGCAAAGTGGACATGAGTTAAATAGAAAAGCACCCCCGGCTCCCCACCTGCAGGGGAGTCGCTTCACGGGCAGTGAAGCAGGTCTGCAGGTGTCTATCTTTCTCTCCCCTCTCTCTCTGTCTTCCCCTCCTCTCTCCATTTCTCTCTGTCCTATCCAACAACAAAAGCAACATCAACAATGGCAATAATAACCGCAACGAGGCTGCAACAACTAGGGCAACAAAAGGGGGAAAAAATGGCCTCCAGGAGCGGTGGATTCATGGTGCAGGCACCGAGCCCAGCAATAACCCTGGAGGAAAAAAAAATAGAAAAGCAATGAAGTTAATTATTGTTGAAATATGACAGAAATTACAGGTTTCTTTTTTTAAATTTATTTCTTTATTGGGGAATTAATGTTTCACATTCAACAGTAAATACAATAGTTTGTACATGCAAAACATTCCCCAGTTTCCCATTTAACAATACAACCCCCACTGTGTCATTTATCATCCTTCATGGACCTGTATTCTCCCCACTCACCCAACCCAGAGTCTTTTACTTGGGTGTAATATGCCAATTCCACTTCAGGTTCTACTTGTGTTTTCTTTTCTGATCTTGTTTTTCAACTTCTGCCTGAGAGTGAGACCATATTCATCCTTCTGTTTCTGACTTATTTTACTCAACATGATTTTTTTCAAGGTCCATCCCAGATCGGCTGAAAATGGTGAAGTCACCATTTTTTACAGCTGAGTAGTATTCCATTGTGTATAGATACCACAACTTGCTCAGCCACTCATCTGTTGTTGGACACCTGGGTTGCTTCCAGGATTTGGCTATTACAAATTGTGCTGCCAAGAACATATGTGTACACAGATCTTTTTGGATGGAAGTGTTGGGTTCCTTAGGATATATCCCCAGGAGGGGAATTGCAGAGTCATAGGGTAGGTCCATTTCTAGCCTTCTGAGAGTTCTCCAGACTGTTCCCCACAGAGGTTGGACCAATTGACATTCCCAATTGACGATCTTTTTGATATACTGCTGTATCTGGTTGGCTAGAATTTTGTTCAATATTTTAGCATCTATGTTCATCAGAGATATTGGTCTGTAATTTTCTTTTTTGGTTGTGTCCCTGTCTGCTTTTGGTATCAGGGTGATGCTGGCTTCAAAGAAGCTGGCAGGGTGTATTCCAGTGTCTTCAATCTTCTGGAAGACTTTTAAAAGTAGAGGTATTAGTTCTTCTTTGAAGGTTTTGTAGAATTCATTTGTAAAACCATCTGGTCCAGGACTTTTATTTTTGGGGAGATTTCTGATAACTGTTTCAATTTCATTAGCTGTGATGGGCCTGTTCATGTTATCCACTTCCTCTTTACTTAGTTTTGGAAGTTGGTAGGTATCTAGGAAATCATCCATTTCTTCCAGGTTCTCTAGCTTGGTGGCATATAGTTGTTCATAGAAGCCTCGCATGATATGTTGAATTTCTGCAGTGTCTGTTGTGATATCTCCTCTTTCATTTACTATCCGATTTATTTGGGTCTTCTTCCTTTTTTGTTTTGTGATTCTGGCTAAAGGTTTGTCGATTTTGTTTACTCTTTCAAAGAACCAACATTTACTTTCATTGATCAAAATTTTGTATGATTTTCCTATTCTCAATGTTATTTATTTATGCCCTAACTTTAGTGATTTCTGTCCTTCTGGTTGTTTTAGGGTTCCTTTGTTATTCTTCTTCTAGGTCTTTAAGATGTGCAATCAGGCTGTTTATTTGTGCTTGTTCTTGTTTCCTAATGTGTGCTTGTATAGCTATGAACTTCCCTCTTAGGACTGCTTTAGCTGTGTCCCAATTATTTTGATACATTGTGTCTTCATTTTCATTGAAGTCTTGAAACATTTTGATTTCTTCCTTTATTTCTCTTTGACCCAGAACTTGTTAAGAAGTGTATTGTTCAGCTTCCACATTTTGGGACTATTACTAATCTTTTGTGGATTGTTAAGTCTTAGTTTAATTCCACTGTGGTCTGAGAAGATGCTTGGGATGATTTCAATGCTCTTGAATTGGCTGATGCTGTCTTTGTGGCCTCACATATGGTCTGTCCTTGAGAATGACCCATATGGATTTGAGTAAAATGTATATTCCAGTTTTTGGGGATGAATGACTCTGAAAATGTCCAGTATTTCTAGTTTATCTATTTCTTCATTTAGCTCCCTTATGTCTTTATTGATTTTCTGCCTGGATGATCTGTCAAGTTGAGGGAGTGGGGTGTTGAAGTCTCCTACTATGATTGTGTTACTGTTAATATATTGCTGTAGCTCTTTCAGTAAAAGTTTGATGTATTTAGATGGCTTCTCATTGGGTGCATAGATGTTAATAATTGTTAAGTCCTCTTGATTGACTGATCCTCTGAGCATTAAGTAGTGTCCATTCCTATCTTTTTCAGTCTTATCTATTTTAAAGTCTATCATGTCAGATATGAGAATAGCTGTTCCTGCCCTTTTTTGTGGGCCATTGGCTTGTATGATAGTTTTCTATCCTTTCACTTTAAGTCTGTGTTTGTCTTGTTGAGTTAGGTGGGTTTCCTGTAGACAGCATATTGTGGGGTTGTGTTTTCTGATCCATCTTCCTACTCTGTGTCTTTTAATAGGTGAATTCAGGCCATTGACATTTATTGATATCAAAGATTGAAGATATTTTAACGCCATTCTTGTAGAGTTTTAGAGTGTTTTGATATATGTCCTACTTATGGTGGTCTGGTTGTTTATAGGAGACCTTTCAGAACTTCTTTCAGGGCAGGCTTGGTGATGGTTGATTCCTTCAACTGTTGCTTGTCTGAGAAGGTTTTGATGCCTCCATCTAGTCTGAATGACAGTCTAGCAGGATATAGTATTCTTGGCTGAAAGCCTTTCTCATTGAGCACTCGATAGATATCTTGCCATTCTCTTCTGGCCTGTAGTGTTTGTATGGAGAAGTCTGTTGCTAATCTTATGGGTTTTCCTCTGTAGGTGACTCTTTGTTTTTCTCTTGCAGCCTTCAGGATCCTTTCTTTATCCTCATTCCTTTCCATTCTAAGTATGATATGTCTTGGTGTCTTTAGGTCTGGGTTAATTCTGTTTGGGACCCTCAGAAATTACAGGTTTCTTAACGGTCAGCATGCCCCTAAGGTAGTGGGCTGGTATGACAGGAATTGATGAGATACAAGACAGTTATTCTCCATGACACAAGCAACTTAATTATCCAAAGGTATTTGAGAGAAGCATAGGGGTTAAACCCGTAGGGTGAGACAGAAAGAAGATGGATATCAAAAAGCCATAGAGTTTGGAATTTCTCTTGTCTGGGGTCTGAGGTGTGTGATAAGGTGTGTTCTTCTGTGATCAGAAGGTGACTTTGAATAAGTGAATCTGTGGCCATGTGGCCTGCAGTTAATGGAGGGAAGTACTGGGGTTTCTGTGGGCCTGAGAGTCAAGAAGGAAAGAACCAAGTCTGAGTTTTTCCCCTTATGCTCACCTCGGTTGAGAGAGACTTACCAAGAGGTTATCTTCTCAGACCTCCATCCAAAGATGGGGGTGGTTCTCCCTAAGCTCTATCAGGCTTACACATGGTCCCAACAGTGGGAAAGATGTGAAACTTTAGTCCTATCACTATTTAGTCCTACCAATAGTAATATGACATGTGCGGGGCGGGGGGGTGGTGGTGGTGGTGGTGGTGAATAGATTTAATATCTCAGTTTCCCCAACTTACTAGACTGTAGCCCTAAGCACAATTTCTAGCTCTTGCTAATATTTATCTTAGATTTGCAAAATGATCAAACTATGATAAGGGGATCAATTGTTTATGGATCTCTAAAACTGTGTCTGAAAATATAGCTCTGCAAACATCTGAATCAACTATAGCTTTAGGCCAGACAGGTCAAGACCTTTTGACCATGTAAGTATTTAAAATACAAAGAGGTTCAGATACCACTAAAAGTGTTCAAATCATAGTGAAGTATACTAATATAGATACTAACCCCCCCCATCCAACCTGGCTATAATAATTAATTATTGCTATTTTAACTCTAAGACTACAACAAACACCTTGAATCCTCTTTAAGACCTGCATTTCTCTTAGTCCTGGTGCCTCTAGGATATACTAGAGTTATATAGTTTCATGCTTCTTGAAATTCCTTCTCTATGATTCCTTACCACCACATCAACTTTGTCAACTTCAACCAAATTGCCACCCTGCATTATGCTGCTATTGAAATCCTACTGTCAGGGGTGGGGGTATAACATAATGGTTATGCAAAAAGACTTTCATGACTGAGGCTCTCAAGAAGTCCCCTGCACCAACATAAGCCGGAGCTGAGCAGTGCTCTGGTAAAAAGAAAGAAAGAAAGAAAGAAAGAAAGGAAGGAAGGAAGGAAGGAAGGAAGGAAGAAAGAAAGAAAGAAAGAAAGAAAGAAAGAAAGAAAGAAAGAAAGAAAGAAATCCTACTGGGGAATGCAACCAGAGATACCAGCTTGAGAAGTCAATCTCACAGTTCTTCAAATCTGGTGAGACCTTTCCTAATACATGGGACTACCTACATCCAAGTTAGATGGCACATCATTTAACTAAGTAACAGATACCAGATTAGGCTAGGGTTTAGGGTACTGGATACAGGTATACACGTATCCATAAATAAGGGGCAATCATATAACGCAAAGTCAAAGTGCTCAATAATGGTTGAAGTGCCTAAAGAAGGCATCATAAATTCTGTAATTGATTGGATTTAGACCAAATTAACAGGACAGCTGAACAGAAAGGCCCAAAGAAGACAGATCCCCAAAACCTAACTCTGGTTGGGCTCAACAAATGATCCTCAATGACTAAACAATGAAGAGGAAATCTAAGATAATCAGCTAAAGGACTACAAAAGTTGGATAAGGGCAGAGATTGGCCCACTTAGTAATGTCCTGTTCGGTCAATCCCACACCATCTGACCATCTAGAATCCTAGTTAGGGAATCTTTGGATTCCCATACACATAAGATGGGCCTTGACCTCTAAAGCATCCCTTTCTCCACTACCACTGGTTGCCTCCATAAAGAACAGCATCTTGTGGGCCCTCTTAGGACCTTGGCTCTACCATAAAGCAACTGACAATAGGGATAACCCCAGTTTCTGAAGGGAGGCTGGGGGTATCCCACCTTGCCCCTTGAAAAGATCTGGTCCTGAAATGAGTACAGCCAGCAATACTCCTCAGATGTGACCATGAGTTGTAAGCTCAGACCAACAGGGAATTAGTGGTTACACAGACGCAGCCACTAAATATAAATATACATTTACATATGGGCCCTGGAGCAAGTGGATGGAGGTAAGTAGTTAATTTTAGCCACATTTTTTTTTTACAAGAATGGGAGCTACTCCCTTCCCTAATCCAACTTTCTGGCCCTTTTCTTCACTCTGACACCATTCTCTCAGACAATATCCCCATCCAACCTCAGGCTAGCTACCAAATTCAGGCAAAAGTACTATAGTTGTATGCTCCCAGGAACATGCCTAAAATGGTTCTCCTAGCTTTCTTCTACCCTAAAATCCCTAATCTCATCTGTTCTGATCCTCATTTCTGGTTCCTGTTCATTAACCATCTTGTCTTAACTTAGATTATGCCATCTTCCAGACACCAGGCTACAGATGTTATCATGACTCTACCCCGACTTTTCTGGGCAGATGACTTCACCAGTATGTCCTGGACCCTCGCATCTCCGGAGCTCTGGTCTACCAGGGAAAGATAAAAACATGCCAGGGGTATGGATCGACCTGTCAACGCCCATGCTCAGCAGAGAAGCAGCTGCAGAAGCTAGAACTCCTACCTTCTGCTTCCCGTAAACAACCTTGATGCATGCTTCCAGCGGGGGAGAAGTGATAGGATGAAGGTAAGAGGACTCTGCACTCCAGCTCCATCAGCACCCAGAGAGAGAGAAGGAAAAGGGGAGGGACATATGGAGGTAGTTATAATGTCATGAGTGGTTTAGAGGGAAAGAGAGGATTGAATCAGGAAAAGAAGGGGCAACTTTGTATAAATGTGGACAGATAGTTGTAGAGATGATGGCTGGCCCGTGCCTACAACTCTAGGGGAACTGTGGTGGATTGCAGTGGGGAGAGTGAGGATTCAGAACTCTGGAGGTGGGAATGGTTTGGATTCAAACACCTGTCAACATATAATTCTGTAGTATAAAAACTAAAAACTAAAAATTATTCTGTGTTCATGAGTAGGAACATTCCAAGCTGCCCCAATATCGAACCATCTTCCTCAGGTGTAGCATAGAGCATGTTGTCCATCCTCCCTTCAGAGGATGGAACATTCTCTACCATTGTTGATCCAAGTTGAGGGCAAAGTCCTATAGGGGCCCACAGAGGGGTCTATTGTGTTGTTCCTGATAGAGATGACCAGTAACAATGGAGAAAGGGATTTATTTGAGGTCTAGGATTCCCATCATGTCTGTTTGGGAATCTCAGGACTCCCCGACTAGGGCCCCGACTGATGGGGTGGCCTGATATGACTAAAGAGTCATCGTTAAAGCATGCCAGTTTGTTGCCCTTATTCAGCTTTTGCAGTACTTGCTTTGATATGGTTAGCTTTGGAGTGAGTGAGAGAACTGTAATAGGAAATAGGTGAGGAGGTTATCTAAGTATAAATAGACACTATTTCATTATGAACTTTATACTGACTCACTGCGGACTATTGTTTACTTTTGCTTTCAGGTATATATTTTGCCCTCATTTATGGATACATGTGAACATATGCTCTATCTCAGGGGACCTGGTCTATATCTAGGTTTGGGACTTTGTTAGGAAGTGAACCACCTGGAATGGAATTAGAGAATCCTATGAAAGGAAAGGTCTCACCCGAGTAATGAGGCTGAAGGGTTGACAACCCATGCCTGAAGTCTCTGGACACAGTCTGAAGTGAAGCATGCTGAGGTGGTACTCCTTGCATTGATTAGGTTGGGACTGGTGGATGCAATATCATTTGGTATGAATTGAGAGAGCCATGCAGGAAAATGAGCCCCACCCTAGAGGTTCCAGGAATGGGGGAAATATAGAGGAAGTGGGAGGTTCCTGCTGTCTTAGGGTTTAAGAAGACAATAGATAGTTATTTCTATAATCGTATTATTTGGCAGTTGGGTTAACTTTGAAATACCCCTTTGTTAGGATTTGCTATATCATACACAACATCTCCATAATTTATGTCCTTTGACATTATTTGTATATAGCTATGCCACTGGTTGCTTCTGTTCTCCCTGGTCTAAGCTTTGAGCTCAGATGTACAGGGATGCAGAGGTCACATAGGCTCGTGAGCTGAATATGGGCCCCAGATCACAGCATCAATGGGGTTTATAGTCAACAATATTTATACCCCTTTCCCATATTAGGGCACAACTTTCTTCCCTGATCCAGCTTTCTGGTATTTTTTCCAGCCATGACATCATCTTGCCAGACAATAACTTGGATCCACCTGCATATCAGATTTCAGGCTCAGGGAAAAAAAACAACAACTAGTATAGCCACAGGCCCTTTGGAATATAACTAAAATATGCCTACTAGCTATCTACAAAACGGAGGACGCCCCTAATTCTTCACCTGCACTATTCCAGCCTTAAGGTTTATGATTGGTTAACAGTTTGTTTGGCTTTGTATGTTAACTCTATTTTCAGCCACCAGCTGCTTGCATGATGCTGACCAGAATTCTCTGGACAGACAACCCCACCACTGTGTCCTGTAGCTCTGCTTCCCCAGAGCCCCACCCACTAGGGAGAGAGAGAACAGGCTGGGAGTATGGATTGACCTGCCAATGCCCATGTTCAGTGGGGAAACAATTACAGAATCCAGACCTTCCACCTTTTACATCCCTCAATGACCTTGGGTCCTTACTCACAGAGGATGAAAGAATAAGAAAGCTATCGGGGAGGGGATGGGATACAGAGTTCTGATGGTGGCAACTGTGTGGAGTTGTACCGCTTTTATCCTATGGTTTTGTCAATGTTTCCTTTTTATAAACAAAAAAAATAAGAGTTAAAAAATTCTAACCACTAGGGTTTCAAGACTGCACACTGGATTCTCCTTTATATTTTAGAGTCAGGGGAGGGGGAAGGGCAGAGATAGAGAGGAAAGACGTCATAGCTCTGCTCCACCACTCATGAACCTTCCCTGTGTTCTGTCCATGATCCTCACTTGGGATGCGGGGGGCTCAGACTGTTCCTGGTGCAGGGGCAAGTGTGCACTCTACCGGGTGAGCCACCCCAATAGGCTACTGTCACCCCATTTCCATTTCCTCCACCGTCTCCTGCTGCTGTCCTCTCACTGCCCCTGGTCCTTGGTCACATGTCCCCTGAGAGCATCCAGAGTGAGGACAAGGACCTGTGCTTCACATAAGTATTTGCCAGTGGGAAGGGACCATCCTGTCTTTAGGAGGTTCAGAAAAGCCTGTCCCTCCCTCTCTCCCTCCCTCCCTTCCTCCCTCCCTCCCTCCATCTGTTCATCTCTCCCTTCCCTTCCTTCCTTCCTTCCTTCCTTCCTTCCTTCCTTCCTTCCTTCCTTCCTTCCCTCCTCCCTTCCTTCCACCAACATGTCCTCAGGTTTCTGCTGGGATTGCTGCTGGCTCTGTAATCTGGGCTCATCCTCCACCCCCACTTGCGGGCAGGCAGAGTTGCTGAGAAAGGCCTCAGTGGGGATAGCAGGGACACTGTCTCCAGGCTGCCAATGTCCCCAGGGGCTCACTGTGCTTTCTGCATCACTCTGAACATCAAACTGGAAGTGATTTGGGCACTCAGGGTGACCTCAGTCTCCATCGAGATGCCTAAACCCCCTCCCCTAGCACCTGGAAGGAGGCAGCTGTTCTAGGGGCCTTGGCAGGTTGGGGAATCTTTGGGGGGTCTCCTGAGAGCCAGATTGGATTGTGCACCCACACAAGGATGCAGAGAACTTTCTGTGCCAAGAACACTTCAGCATCTCAGGGAAAACAAAGCTCTGATGGAGGGTGAGAGAAAGCCTGTGTTCAGGGCTGTCTGCAGAGGATGCTTAATGCTGGCCTAGGGGCAGACAGGAGACATTTAGGGAGAACAGATCTCCATTTAAAGGTGTAGGCGTGGCAGAGCCCAATATCTGCCTTCTGGTATCCCTGGGGCAGATGAAGTGACACAGGTAACCATGCCAGTTCAGACTCCATTTCAGGTCAGTGTTGGGGACTCACCAGGCCACCTCCATCTGCTGACCAGTGGACTCTGGAGACAGGGTCTAGGTGTCAGCAGAAGCCAGAGATATTTGGGGGTGAAGGAAAAAGCCCCCAGTAGCTGATCCTGTGACGCTTGTGTTTGGGGTGTGATAATTGGAAGCAATTTTACCTAGATTTCAGTGTATTGAAGATGGGCATAGGCTGAGAAGCACTTGAGCCCAGCAGCAGTGGCTGAGCCCAGAGTGCTCTGAGGGAACATGGACTTGGATGCAGAGATTGGAAACAGTGAGCACATATGGGGGTAAGTGTGTGTGACAGTGGGCGAGGTGGTAGCCAGCGAGCTCATCAGCCTCTTTCCACCTGCGGTTTGTTCTGTGATGGCTGTCAGGAACCATTGAAAGTCTGTCTCTGTGCTTTCCTGACTAGCAGTAGGCATGACCTGCAGTTGTGATATATTTTTTAAAAACATGTAATGGGTGTATTGCACCAAAGAAAAAAGATTTTGGGGTCAGGGGAAAGTTGGGGTCCTGAAACATGATGGCAGAGGAGGATCTAGTGGGGGCTGAGTTGTTATGTAGAAAAATGGGAAATATTACACATGCACAAAATATTGTACTTTACTGTACATTAATCCTACTATAAAGAAATTTAAAAATACACTTAATGGATGCAGATACGTGTATACACACACACACACACACACACACACACACACACACACACACAGACACCAGAGTCCTTCTCAGTTCTGGCTCATGGTTGTGCTGGGGATTAAACCTGGGACCTCAGGCATGGGAATCTTTTTGCAGTACCATATGCTGTCTCCCCAGCCCAGTGATCCCTCTTTTTTAATTATATATTTTTTTCGCCAGTGATTATTCTTTTTCTCCTTCTTTTCCCTGTAGAGAGCCGGGCATCATCGGGTGTCACTCGTCACCACACTCGGTCATCTGCACCTTGAATCCTGACACAAGCACACACCCCAGGTGTGAGGTGGGCCGTGCTTGTCTGCTCTTCTCCAAACACTGCTCACCCCTTTATTCCACAGCCAGTACCTCTTCATGCTCCCCAAATACTGTCCCCATAGATGGTGGGGGAAGTCACCAAGTCCATCTATTCTTTAAACATGAGGAGGTGATGAGCTAGGCAAGTCCAGAGCCAAGCAGCCCCTCCCAGAGCCCCTTGCAGCTCTGTGGGCAGTAGGGCAGAGGCCAGCGGCACTCTGAGCACCACACCCTGGGGACCATTTCTGGAAAGGGAGCAGGTGCTTGGAACAGAGGGGGCTGAGATGCGCCTCAATGATCTCTGATGCTCAGGCACCTCAGCTGCTTGCTTTTCCTCTTCCCCCTCTGTCCCCTTATGGCTGTGCAGCTGCTGTCTCCTGCTCCTCTGCATCCCTCCCTGCTCTGCTGGCAGCGACCTGTGCCCTTGAGTTGAGGACTGACGTTGCAGAGGCTGCTCCTTGCTGGCGGTGAGGGGATTTGCAAGTCCTTGGGGACCAGAGTGCAGGGCAGCCTGGAGCAGAGACCAGAAGCACCCAGCATGCTGGTGCCCACACATGTGGTTTTGTTTCCTCAGTAGATTGGGTGATAGCTCAGCTGTTAGTAAGAGCACGGTGCCACCTGGTGGTTCTCTGCAGTATCACCGAGTGCAGTCTTAACACTGGCATGGAGCCTCAAAAGAGTGTTAAGTGCCCTGGGTCCAGATTTCAGCCCAGCACTGCAGGAGAGATGCTTCTGCATCAGGGGAAGCTCCAATGTCGCTCCCTTTCTCTCTGAATGAGGAGGTCGGCCCCGTGGCTGTGCGGTGACCTGTGTGTGAGGCCCTGGCTCATGTCTTATCAGGTGGGCCTCTGCCTTGTCCCTGCCCACAGGATGCAAACCACAGAGCCTCCTGGCACTTGTCAGGCCACACACTGACCCTGGAAGCTTCCTGCTAGCAGTGGCAAAGCCACTTCTCAGGGGCCTGGAGAGAGCACTGCTGGTAGAGCATTTGCTAGCAAGCTCATGGACCAGGTTTCAAGCCTCAGCTCCCTACCTGCAGGGGGGAAGAGGCTTCAGGAGTGGTGGAGCAATGTTGCTGGTGTGTGTCTGTCTCTCTCCCTCCGAACCTCCCCATTTCCTCTTGATTTCTCTCTATCTCTAATAAAATAAAAATAAAATGTAAAAGAGCCACTTCTCACAGCTCAGAGACCATACAGTGACTGAATGACACGTCCCTCCCAACAGAGATGTCACATTTGCTGTGTCCAGAGGAGGACCAGGGCCCTGAGCAGGACCCCCAGAGGCCCCAGTGCTGGCCATGTGGCACTGGCTTGAGTCCATTCAACTCCAAATGGATCAAAGCCCTGGATGTTAGGCCAGAAACCATCAAAAAGTAGAGGAAAACACTGGTGGAACACGTTTCCACCTAAATCTCAAGGACATCTTTGATGATACACATCCAATTGCAAGGAAGACTAAAAGACAAATCAATGGGGCTACATCAAATTGAAGAGCTTCTGCAGAGCGAAAGAAACCATTACTCAAAGAGACACCTCACAGAATGGGAGAAGATCTTCACATGTCATATTTCAGACAAGAGACTAATAACCAAAATATACACAGAGCTCAGAAATCTCAGCAACAAAAAGCCAAATGACCCCATCCCAAAATGAGCAGAGGATATGAAAAGAATATTCACTACTTAAGAGATCCAAAAGGCTAACATGAAAAATTGCTCCAAGTCACTAATTGTCAGAGAAATGCAAATAAAGACAACACTGAGCTACCACTTCACCCTTGTGAGAATGGCATACATCAAAAAGGACAGCAGCAACAAATGCTGGAGAGTCTGTGGGGAGAAGCAGCCCTTCTGCACTGCTGGTGGGAATGTAAATTGGTCCCACCTCTGTGAGGGGCAGTCTGGAGAACTCTCATAAGGCTAGACATGGACCTTCCATATGACCCAGTAATTCCTCTCCTAGGGATATAACTCAAGGACTCCATAACACCCAACCAAAAAGATATGTGTACACCTATGTTCATAGCAGCACAATTTGTAATAGCTAAAACCTGGAAGCAGCCCAGGTGCCCAGAACAGATGAATGGCTGAGAAAGCATGGTATATTTACACAATAGAAAACTATGCAGCTATTAAGAACAATGAATCTACCTTCTCTGACCTATCTGGATGGAGCTAGAAGGAATTATGTTAAGTGAGCTAAGTCAGAAAGACAAAGACGAGTATGGGATGACTGCTCTCATGAACAGAAATTGAGAACGAAGAACAGAAAGTGAGACTCAAAGCAGGATCTGACTGAGTTTGGAGTAGGGCACCAAAGTAAAAGTCTCTGGGTGGAGGGTGAGGGTGGATGTTTAGCTTCATTGGGGTAGGTGGGAGGAGGATGGGATGGAACACAGTCTTTTGGTGGTGGGAATGCTGTTTATGTACACTTCTATTAATTTGTAGTCATATAAATCACTATTTAATGAATATGGGAGGGGAAAATTAATTGAATGTCTCAAACTTTTTAATGCACAGACCATAGGTTGAGTCTTTGAAATGTTGACTCTCTTAAAAAGCTTAGACTAGGAGAGCAGAAGCAACTAGTGGCATTACTTTATAAGATATATATATATATCATCAGAGGACAAATTATGGTGAGGTCGTGTATGACACAGCAAATTCTAACAATGGATTTTCAAAGTCAATCCAATTGCCAAACAGTGTGATTATAGCAATAACTATCTATTGCCTTCTTAAACCCTAAGACAACAGGAACCTCCCACTTCCTCTATAAAGCCCAAATTCCTCCCTGTCCTGGATCCTCTAGGGTAGGGCTCACTTTCCAGCATGCTTCTCTCAACTCATACCAACTGATACTGCATCTGCTGATCCCAACCTTTTCAATGCAATGAGTACCACCTCGGCATGCTTCACTTCAGACTGTGTCCAGAGATGGCAGGCATGGAATGTCAACCTTTCAGCCTCATTACTCGGGTAAGAACTTTTTCACATAGGACTCCCTAATTCCATTTTGGGTGGTCCACTTCCTAACAAAGCCTCAAAACCTACATATAGACTAGGTCCCATGAGATAGGGCAGATGTACACACACGTGTCCATAATCTAGGGAAAAATATATACCTTAAGGTGAAAGTGAAGAATAGTTTGCAGTGAGTCAACAATGAAGCAAGCAAATAGAAAGACCTGAAAAGACACCTTAAAGTACCTAAGGAAATAGTTTCTACTTAGACCTAGATATCCTCCTCACCTCCTTCCTATTACTTCCCTCAGTCACTCCAAAACTAACCTTGTCAAAGTAAGGATTACAAAAGCTGAATAAGGGCAAGAGACTAGCATACTTTATTGATGACTCTTTCTTTTGTCACCATCAGGCCACCTCATCAGCTGTGGCCCTAGTAAGGGAGTCCTGGGATTCCCACATAAACACGATGAGCCTAGACCTTGAATAGATCCCCCTTCCATTATCACTGGTCATCTCCATCAGGAACAACATAATGCCCCCCTTTGCAGGCCCCTATAGGGCCTTGCCCTCAATGTGGAACAACAATGGTAGTGAATGTTCATGCTCCAAATGGGGGCTGGATAACATATCTAAAACCTGAAGGAGATGCG
Organism: Erinaceus europaeus; assembly: GCF_950295315.1. Taxonomy (NCBI): domain Eukaryota; kingdom Metazoa; phylum Chordata; class Mammalia; order Eulipotyphla; family Erinaceidae; genus Erinaceus; species Erinaceus europaeus. Next base: position 41,674,293 of record NC_080175.1, on the reverse strand, counting down.
TCATGAAATTGGTGCAACTCGGAATGTTCCTCCTGATGACCATAGAATACAAGTTGGAACCTACAGGGATTTAGAGGTTACATAGGTTACATACTCCTATGCTGAATATAGGCCCCACTTTAAATCAATGGTGTTTACAGTCAACAATATTTATACACTTTCCCCATATTTGGGAGCAACTCTCTTCCCTGATCCAGCTTTCTAGCCCCTTTTCCAGCCATGACATCATCTCCCCAGATAATAACTTGTTTCCACCTGCATATCAGAGGTTAGGCTCAGGAAAGAAACTAGTCTAGTCATGGGCCCTCTGGAATATAAAATAAACCTACTACTATTTCCAAAACAGAGACCCCAAATCTTGATCTACAATATTCCAGCCTTTAGGTTCTTGATTAATCAACAGTCTGCATGGCTTTATATGTTAGCTCCTTTTCCCCCACCAGGTTCCAGATGCTACTATGATGCCAACCGGGCTTCCCTGGGCAGATGACCCCACCAATGTGTCCTGGAGCTCCACTTCCTCAGAGCCCGGCCCCACTAGGGAAAGAGAGAGATAGGCTGGGAGTATGGATTGACCTGTCATCGCCCATGTTCAGTGGGGAAGGGGAAACAATTACAGAAGCCAGACCTTCCACCTTCTGCACCCCATAATGACCCTGGGTCCATACTCCCAGAGAGTTACATACTCCCAGAGAGTTAAAGAACAGGAAAACTTTTCTGGTGGAAATTGTTCCCCTCTTATCCTATGGTCTTGTCAGTGTTTCCGTTTTATAAATAAATTTAAAAAAAAAGAATAGGAAAGCTAGCAGGGGATGGGATGGGATATGGAGCTCTGGTGGTGGGGACTGTACCCCTCTTATCCTATGTTCTTATCATGTTTCTATTTCATAAATTCCCCAGGAGTTGAAGCCACAGGCTGAGTGTCCCCATGGAAGACACTCCCAGTCTCTGTGAGCCTGAGGTGCTCCATGAGGAGGACAGTTCTCTGTTCCTGGGATGTAGCCACTCTGCACATTGCCCACCTGTGCCCCAAGCAGGATCAGGATATCCCTCAGGGGAGGGGACAGGAGGGGGTATGTGGGGATCAGGCCTGGGGCTGGGGAGTACAACAAAGTGAGGTTGGGATGCGTTGGCCTTGCAGCTGCTCAGGGGACTGGCAGGGAAGGAGTGTCTGCAGAGAAAGAATGGGGGGGGGGGGCGTGGGGTAGGTTTGCCCTGGGCTCAGTGCTTGTGTTGGGATCAGTCGTGTTATGGAATATTCTATGACCCTGTGGAGTGGATAGTGAATGGCTTGTGACTGACTACAGCACCCTGGAAGTGGATCCATAGAGACTTTATTCAGACTGACATGTAAGAGAAGACAAATTTCCTTAAGAGGTAAAGTGGGGTTTGAATAAACGACACAAAGCAGCCCTCTTCAGATGTGGGGGCAACTTCCATGGGGAGTGGCTCTGGGGCCACAACCAGTGCTGGCAGCTTAGGAACAGGGAGACACTCTGGAGATGAGAGAGACAGAGGTAAGCCTGTCACAGGTGTTGTCCTTGTTGAGTCGGCACCTCGTTCCACCAACATGAAGAGCCCTGACCACCAGCACTGACTGCTCAGTGGTCCCCAAGTAGGCTCAGGGGCCAGTCTCAGCACAGAGCTTATTCTGCCATGGGAGAGACCCAAGTGCCACCATCCTGATCATCCTGATCATCTTACCCACATTGTGACCTATTCAAAGCCCAGGAAGTAAGGGTTTGGACAGAGGCTCCAGTGGGCTGAGTTCCATGGGGCTGAGATGTCACTCCTAGCGATCAGTTGGGAAAAGTGTTGGGAGTGAACTGAATAGCATTCCTGACATATGTGCTTTTTTGCCTGGTGTGTCCTTATGAACAGGGTGGAGCTGGGACAATCCCAGGGCTCTGGTGTCTTACTCCCAACACACTCTCTCTCTTTGTTTTCCCTTTAGTCGCTATCCACTGAGACCCACTCTGACAAGAGGAAATTGCCAACCTGATGTGTCTCACACTCCTGGAGTGTCCTGTGATCAGCACATCTGTGTAAGCACACTCTCGCTCTCTATTTCTTTCTCTCACTGTGTGACACTCTCATGCAATCTCTGTGCTTGTATCAATGATCTCTAGAGGAAACATAATGATGTCCCTGATATCCATCCCAGTCACCCGATAGTTGGGGAAGCAGAGCACAAGACAAATGCTTTGTCTGGCCTCCAGGTCCCCCAACTCAAGAGGCAGAGGGCCTGTGGGCTTAGGAAGGGACAGGTACTAATATCCTCCATAGGTTTCAGCTCCTCTTATCTGCCTTGGGAGAGACCCAAGTGCCCCAGTCCAGCTCTTCCCACCCCCATTGTGATCTATTCCATCCCCAGGTATTGAGGGTTTTGACAGAGGCTCCAATGGGCTGATTTCCATAGGGCTGAGATGTCACTCCTAGCACTCAATTGTGAAAAGCTTTGGGAGTGAACTGAATAGCTCTTCTGATATATGTACTTTTTTGCTTGGTGTGCACTTATGAACAGGGTGGAGCAGGGACTCTCCCAGGACTTTGGTATTTTTGTCCCAACACAGTCTCTCTCTTTCTGTCTCTGTTTTTCTCTTAGTCTCTCCCCCCTGAGATCCATACTGACAAGAGGGAATAGCCAACCTGATGTGTCTCACATTCATAGAGTCTCCTATGATCAGCTCATCTGTGTAAGCACAGACAACACTCTCTCACTCTCTCTTTCGCTCTCACTGTGGAACCCTCCCATTCCACTCTGTGGTCATATCAACAATCTCTAGAGGAAACTTAATGTTCTCTCTGATATTCAGCCCCACCACCCCATAGTTGAGGTAGCAGTGAACAAGACTATTTTGTTTGGCCTCTAGGTCCCTTGGGCACAGAGGAAGAGGGCCTGTAGGCACAGGTGTGGATAGGTGCTCACATCCTCCACAAGGTGCAGTTCCTTGTCACACTTGGGGTCCCCCATATTGTCCTGGACACCTGACAGGGGCACAGGTACCTCCAGCGGGGAATCAGCATCAATGCTGGATGGAGGCACCTTCGGTGAGGTCATATATGGGCATAGGATACCTGGTGTCGACCACGCTGTATCCAGTGTTTACCCTGTGATCTTCTGCAGAGACAGGGACAAGGATTCACAGCCTAAAAATATGTGTATCTGCCTTCAAGAGCCACTTTGTAGGCATGTCACAGATGACCAGCTGAGGGACCCGCTCAGGAGAGTGGGAATCACATGATATGACAAATACTGAATAGGCTCCCCAATTTTCTATGCCTGATGCTCCTTTTTCCTGTGGCTGAGGAGAAAACACTGACTGCACATTGGTCCCTAAATTGGCTCAATGGCAAGACTCAGCCCAGAGCTTCTTCTGCCTTGGGAGAGACCCAAGTGCCCCCATGCTGTTCATCTCACAGTCATGGTGACCTATTCCAGCCCCAGGAAGTGAGGGTTTGGACAGAGGCTCCAATGGGCTGAGTTCCATGAGGCTTGTGTGTCACTCCTAGCACTACTCAGCTATAAAAAGCTTTGGAGTGAACTGCATAGCTCTCCTGACTTGTGTGCTCTTTTGCCCTGTGTGTTTACTTATGAGTACACAGGAGCTGGGACCCTTTCTTTCTTTCCTTCTATCTCCCACCTCTCTCTCTCTCTCTCTCTGTCTCTCTCTCTCTTTCTCACTTTGACTCTCTCCACTGAGATCCACTCTGACACGTGGAAATGGCCACCTGATGAGTCTCAGAGTCATGGAGTGTCCTTTGATCAGCTCAGCATGTGGAAGCACAGACAGCACTCTCTCACTCTCAATTTCTCGCTCACTGTGTGACTCTCTCATTCTATCTCTGTGCTCCTATCAACAATCTCTAGAGGAAACTTAATGATGTCTCAGATATTCAGCCCAGCCACCCATAGTTGGGGCAGCAGTGAACAAGGCAAATGATTTGCCTGTCCTCTTGTTGCCACAGCCCAAGGTCAGAGAACATGTGGTGATAGGAAGAAACCGGTGCTCACGTGATCTGCAGGCTGCAGCTCCTTTTCACACGTCGACTCTTGCATAGTGTGCTGAGCACAAGGCAGGGCCACATGTGCCTCCACCGTTGGCTCAGCGTGCATGCTGGTGGGAAGCACCTGCCCTGAGGTCCCTTCTGGGTACAGGGCACTCAGCGTGTCCCTCACGGTGTGCACTGTGTACAACTGCAGAGACAGGGACCGAGGGTGCCTTTGTCTAGCTGCCCCTTATGAGCCAGGTTGTGGACAAGTCAGAGCTGACCATATGAGAGACCCACTCAGCAGAGCAGGAAGCTTGTGTTCTGTAACATTCTCACCTAAGCCCCCCCAGCCCCCCATCTCTGCCTGGCGCTCCCTTTCCCTGTGGCTTAGGGAAAAGCACTGACTGCACATTGGTCCCCAAGATGGCTCAACGCCTAGTCTCAGCCCAGAGCTTCTTCTGCCTTGGGAGAGACCCAAGTGCACTCAGTCTGCTCACCTCACTGTCATGGTGACCTAACCACCCCCAGCAAGTGAGGATTTGGACAGAGGCTCCGAATCTGAATTCCACGGGGCTTGAATGTCACTCCTAGCACTACTCGGTTGTGACAAGCTTGGACTGAAGTGAAAATCTCTCCTGGTTGAGTGCTCCTTTTCCTGCATGTGTACTTATGAGCAGGGTGGAGCGTGTACCGTCCCAGCGCAGGCATATTTCTCTTACGTCCCTCTCTCTAAGTTTCTCTCTTAGTTTCTTCCTCCTAAGAACCACTCTGAGCAGAGGAAATTGCAAACCACTGTGTCTCACAGTCAGGGTTGTCCTGTGATGAGCTCAGCTTGTGGAAGTACAGATAACACTCTCACTCTCTATTTCTCTCTCACTGTGTGACTGTCTCATACCGTTTCTGTGCTCCTAACAACATCCTCTAGAGGAAACTTACTGATGTCTCAATCATTCAGCCCCGCCCCGAGCCCCCATAGTTGTGCCAGCAGTGGACAAACCAAATGTTTTGTCTGGCGTCCCGTTTCACGGGCCCACTTGCAGAGGGCCTGTGGCCAGGGACAGGTGCTCACCTGTTCCACGGGTTTCAGCTCCTCCTCGCGCTTGGAGTCCTCCTCACTGTTCTTGGTACCTTGCAGGGCCACATGTTTTCCCTGCAAGGCCTCTGACTCCATGCAGTTAGGGGGCTCATGCCCAGAGGTCACGCCTGGGTACAGGCCACTTGGCGTGTCCCCCAATGTGCGCAGTGTGTCGACGGTGGATTTCTGCAGAGACAGGGATACAGGGAGTGCAGCCCCAACCTCTGTGTAATTGGCCCTCATGAGCCCGTTGGTGGACGTGTCACAGCTGACCAGTTGAGGTACCCGTTCAGGAGCGTGGGAAGCACAACCTCTGAAACATTCTCCCTAGGGCCTCCAACTCTCTCTGCTCGGTGCTCCCTCTCCCCGGGGATGAGGGAGAAACACTGACTGAACATTGGTCCCTAAAGTGGCTCAATGGCAAGACTCAGCCCAGAGCTTCTTCTGCCTTGGGAGAGACCCAAGTGCCCCCATGCTGTTCATCTCACAGTCATGGTGACCTATTCCAGCCCCAGGAAGTGAGGGTTTGGACAGAGGCTCCAATGGGCTGAGTTCCATGAGGCTTGTGTGTCAATCCTAGCACTACTCAGCTATGAAAAGCTTTGGAGTGAACTGCATAGCTCTCCTGACTTGTGTGCTCTTTTGCCCTGTGTGTTTACTTATGAGTACACAGGAGCTGGGACCCTTTCTTTCTTTCCTTCTATCTCCCACCTCTCTCTCTCTCTCTCTGTCTCTCTCTCTCTTTCTCACTTTGACTCTCTCCACTGAGATCCACTCTGACACGTGGAAATGGCCACCTGATGAGTCTCAGAGTCATGGAGTGTCCTTTGATCAGCTCAGCATGTGGAAGCACAGACAGCACTCTCTCACTCTCAATTTCTCGCTCACTGTGTGACTCTCTCATTCTATCTCTGTGCTCCTATCAACAATCTCTAGAGGAAACTTAATGATGTCTCAGATATTCAGCCCAGCCACCCATAGTTGGGGCAGCAGTGAACAAGGCAAATGATTTGCCTGTCCTCTTGTTGCCACAGCCCAGGGTCAGAGAACATGTGGTGATAAGAAGAAACCGGTGCTCACGTGATCTGCAGGCTGCAGCTCCTTTTCACACGTGGAGTCTTGCGTAGTGTGCTGACCACACGGCAGGGCCACATGTGCCTCCACCGTTGGCTCAGCGTGCATGCTGGTGGGAAGCACCTGCCCTGAGGTCCCTTCTGAGTACAGGGCACTCAGTGTATCCCCCATGGTGTGCACTGTGTACAACTGCAGAGACAGGGACCAAGGGAGCCTTTGTCTTTCAGCCCCTTATGAGCCAGTTTGTGGACAAGTCAGAGCTGACCATATGAGGGACCCACTCAGGAGAGTGGGGAGCATGCGGTCAAAACATTCTCAAATAAGCACAGCCCCCCATCTCTGCTTGGCACTCCCTTTCCCTATGGCTTAGGGAAAAGCACTGACTGCACATTGGTCTCCAAGATGGCTCAGTGCCTAGTCTCAGCCCAGAGCTTCTTCTGCCTTGGGAGAGACCCAAGTGCTCTCAGTCTGCTCACCTCACTGTCATGGTGACCTAACCACCCCCAGCAAGTGAGGATTTGGACAGAGGCTCCAATGGGCTGAATTCCACGGGGCTTGAATGTCACTCCTAGCACTACTCCACTGTCAAAAGCTTGGACTGAAGCGAAAATCTCTCCTGGTTGAGTGCTCCTTTTCCTGCGTGTGTACTTATGAGCAGGGTGGAGCGGGCACCGTCCCAGCGCTGGCATATTTCTCTTATGTCCCTCTCTCTCTGTTTCTCTCTTAGTTTCTTCCTCCTAAGAACCACTCTGAGCAGAGGAAATTGCGAACCACTGTGTCTCACAGTCAGGGAGTGTCCAGCGATGATCTCAGCATGTGGAAGTACAGATAACACTCTCACTCTCTATTTCTCTCTCACTGTGTGACTGTCTCATTCCGTCTCTGTGCTCCTATCAACACTCTCTAGAGGAAACTTACTGATGTCTCAATCATTCAGCCCCACACCCCAGGCCCCATAGTTGTCCCAGAGTGGACAAGCCAAATGTTTTGTCTGGCGTCCCGTTTCACGGGCCCACTTGCAGAGGGCCTGTGGGCAGGAACAGGTGCTCACCTGCTCCACGGGTTTCAGCTCCTCCTCGCGCTTGGAGGTCTCCTCACTGGTCTTGGTACCTTGCAGGGCCACATGTTTTCCTTGCAAGGCCTCAGACTCCAAGCAGTTCGGGGGCACATGCCCAGAGGTCACGCCTGGGTACAGGCCACTTGGCGTGTCCCCCAATGTGCGCAGTGTGTTGACGGTGGATTTCTGCATAGACAGGGACACAGGGAGTGAAGCCTGAACCTCTGTGTAATTGCCCCTCATGAGTCCGTTGGTGGACATGTCATAGCTGACCAGATGAGGTACCCGCTCAGGAGCGTGGGAAGCACAACCTCTGAAACACTCTCCCTAGGGCCTCCAACTCTCTCTGCTACGTGCTCCCTCTGCTCGGGGATGAGGGAGAAACACTGACTGAACATTGGTCCCTAAAGTGGCTCAATGGCAAGACTCAGCCCAGAGCTTCTTCTGCCTTGGGAGAGACCCAAGTGCCCCCATGCTGTTCATCTCACAGTCATGGTGACCTATTCCAGCCTCAGGAAGTGAGGGTTTGGACAGAGGCTCCAAAGGGCTGAGTTCCATTATGTCTCACTTGTGTGTCACTTGTGTGTCACTCCTAGCACTACTCAGCTATAAAAAGCTTTGGAGTGAACTGCATAGCTCTCCTGACTTGTGTGCTCTTTTGCCCTGTGTGTTTACTTATGAGTACACAGGAGCTGGGACCCTTTCTTTCTTTCCTTCTATCTCCCACCTCTCTCTCTCTCTCTCTCTGTCTCTCTCTCTCTTTCTCACTTTGACTCTCTCCACTGAGATCCACTCTGACACGTGGAAATGGCCACCTGATGAGTCTCAGAGTCATGGAGTGTCCTTTGATCAGCTCAGCATGTGGAAGCACAGACAGCACTCTCTCACTCTCAATTTCTCGCTCACTGTGTGACTCTCTCATTCTATCTCTGTGCTCCTATCAACAATCTCTAGAGGAAACTTAATGATGTCTCAGATATTCAGCCCAGCCACCCATAGTTGGGGCAGCAGTGAACAAGGCAAATGATTTGCCTGTCCTCTTGTTGCCACAGCCCAAGGTCAGAGAACATGTGGTGATAGGAAGAAACCGGTGCTCACGTGATCTGCAGGCTGCAGCTCCTTTTCACACGTCGACTCTTGCATAGTGTGCTGAGCACAAGGCAGGGCCACATGTGCCTCCACCGTTGGCTCAGCGTGCATGCTGGTGGGAAGCACCTGCCCTGAGGTCCCTTCTGGGTACAGGGCACTCAGCGTGTCCCTCACGGTGTGCACTGTGTACAACTGCAGAGACAGGGACCGAGGGTGCCTTTGTCTAGCTGCCCCTTATGAGCCAGGTTGTGGACAAGTCAGAGCTGACCATATGAGAGACCCACTCAGCAGAGCAGGAAGCTTGTGTTCTGTAACATTCTCACCTAAGCCCCCCCAGCCCCCCATCTCTGCCTGGCGCTCCCTTTCCCTGTGGCTTAGGGAAAAGCACTGACTGCACATTGGTCCCCAAGATGGCTCAACGCCTAGTCTCAGCCCAGAGCTTCTTCTGCCTTGGGAGAGACCCAAGTGCACTCAGTCTGCTCACCTCACTGTCATGGTGACCTAACCACCCCCAGCAAGTGAGGATTTGGACAGAGGCTCCGAATCTGAATTCCACGGGGCTTGAATGTCACTCCTAGCACTACTCGGTTGTGACAAGCTTGGACTGAAGTGAAAATCTCTCCTGGTTGAGTGCTCCTTTTCCTGCATGTGTACTTATGAGCAGGGTGGAGCGTGTACCGTCCCAGCGCAGGCATATTTCTCTTACGTCCCTCTCTCTAAGTTTCTCTCTTAGTTTCTTCCTCCTAGGAACCACTCTGAGCAGAGGAAATTGCAAACCACTGTGTCTCACAGTCAGGGTTGTCCTGTGATGAGCTCAGCTTGTGGAAGTACAGATAACACTCTCACTCTCTATTTCTCTCTCACTGTGTGACTGTCTCATACCGTTTCTGTGCTCCTAACAACATCCTCTAGAGGAAACTTACTGATGTCTCAATCATTCAGCCCCGCCCCGAGCCCCCATAGTTGTGCCAGCAGTGGACAAACCAAATGTTTTGTCTGGCGTCCCGTTTCACGGGCCCACTTGCAGAGGGCCTGTGGCCAGGGACAGGTGCTCACCTGCTCCACGGGTTTCAGCTCCTCCTCGCGCTTGGAGTCCTCCTCACTGTTCTTGGTACCTTGCAGGGCCACATGTTTTCCCTGCAAGGCCTCTGACTCCATGCAGTTAGGGGGCTCATGCCCAGAGGTCACGCCTGGGTACAGGCCACTTGGCGTGTCCCCCAATGTGCGCAGTGTGTCGACGGTGGATTTCTGCAGAGACAGGGATACAGGGAGTGCAGCCCCAACCTCTGTGTAATTGGCCCTCATGAGCCCGTTGGTGGACGTGTCACAGCTGACCAGTTGAGGTACCCGTTCAGGAGCGTGGGAAGCACAACCTCTGAAACATTCTCCCTAGGGCCTCCAACTCTCTCTGCTCGGTGCTCCCTCTCCCCGGGGATGAGGGAGAAACACTGACTGAACATTGGTCCCTAAAGTGGCTCAATGGCAAGACTCAGCCCAGAGCTTCTTCTGCCTTGGGAGAGACCCAAGTGCCCCCATGCTGTTCATCTCACAGTCATGGTGACCTATTCCAGCCCCAGGAAGTGAGGGTTTGGACAGAGGCTCCAATGGGCTGAGTTCCATGAGGCTTGTGTGTCAATCCTAGCACTACTCAGCTATGAAAAGCTTTGGAGTGAACTGCATAGCTCTCCTGACTTGTGTGCTCTTTTGCCCTGTGTGTTTACTTATGAGTACACAGGAGCTGGGACCCTTTCTTTCTTTCCTTCTATCTCCCACCTCTCTCTCTCTCTCTCTGTCTCTCTCTCTCTTTCTCACTTTGACTCTCTCCACTGAGATCCACTCTGACACGTGGAAATGGCCACCTGATGAGTCTCAGAGTCATGGAGTGTCCTTTGATCAGCTCAGCATGTGGAAGCACAGACAGCACTCTCTCACTCTCAATTTCTCGCTCACTGTGTGACTCTCTCATTCTATCTCTGTGCTCCTATCAACAATCTCTAGAGGAAACTTAATGATGTCTCAGATATTCAGCCCAGCCACCCATAGTTGGGGCAGCAGTGAACAAGGCAAATGATTTGCCTGTCCTCTTGTTGCCACAGCCCAGGGTCAGAGAACATGTGGTGATAAGAAGAAACCGGTGCTCACGTGATCTGCAGGCTGCAGCTCCTTTTCACACGTGGAGTCTTGCGTAGTGTGCTGACCACACGGCAGGGCCACATGTGCCTCCACCGTTGGCTCAGCGTGCATGCTGGTGGGAAGCACCTGCCCTGAGGTCCCTTCTGAGTACAGGGCACTCAGTGTATCCCCCATGGTGTGCACTGTGTACAACTGCAGAGACAGGGACCAAGGGAGCCTTTGTCTTTCAGCCCCTTATGAGCCAGTTTGTGGACAAGTCAGAGCTGACCATATGAGGGACCCACTCAGGAGAGTGGGGAGCATGCGGTCAAAACATTCTCAAATAAGCACAGCCCCCCATCTCTGCTTGGCACTCCCTTTCCCTATGGCTTAGGGAAAAGCACTGACTGCACATTGGTCTCCAAGATGGCTCAGTGCCTAGTCTCAGCCCAGAGCTTCTTCTGCCTTGGGAGAGACCCAAGTGCTCTCAGTCTGCTCACCTCACTGTCATGGTGACCTAACCACCCCCAGCAAGTGAGGATTTGGACAGAGGCTCCAATGGGCTGAATTCCACGGGGCTTGAATGTCACTCCTAGCACTACTCGGTTGTGAAAAGCTTGGACTGAAGTGAAAATCTCTCCTGGTTGAGTGCTCCTTTTCCTGCGTGTGTACTTATGAGCAGGGTGGAGCGGGCACCGTCCCAGCGCTGGCATATTTCTCTTATGTCCCTCTCTCTCTGTTTCTCTCTTAGTTTCTTCCTCCTAAGAACCACTCTGAGCAGAGGAAATTGCGAACCACTGTGTCTCACAGTCAGGGAGTGTCCAGCGATGATCTCAGCATGTGGAAGTACAGATAACACTCTCACTCTCTATTTCTCTCTCACTGTGTGACTGTCTCATTCCGTCTCTGTGCTCCTATCAACACTCTCTAGAGGAAACTTACTGATGTCTCAATCATTCAGCCCCACACCCCAGGCCCCATAGTTGTCCCAGAGTGGACAAGCCAAATGTTTTGTCTGGCGTCCCGTTTCACGGGCCCACTTGCAGAGGGCCTGTGGGCAGGAACAGGTGCTCACCTGCTCCACGGGTTTCAGCTCCTCCTCGCGCTTGGAGGTCTCCTCACTGGTCTTGGTACCTTGCAGGGCCACATGTTTTCCTTGCAAGGCCTCAGACTCCAAGCAGTTCGGGGGCACATGCCCAGAGGTCACGCCTGGGTACAGGCCACTTGGCGTGTCCCCCAATGTGCGCAGTGTGTTGACGGTGGATTTCTGCATAGACAGGGACACAGGGAGTGAAGCCTGAACCTCTGTGTAATTGCCCCTCATGAGTCCGTTGGTGGACATGTCATAGCTGACCAGATGAGGTACCCGCTCAGGAGCGTGGGAAGCACAACCTCTGAAACACTCTCCCTAGGGCCTCCAACTCTCTCTGCTACGTGCTCCCTCTGCTCGGGGATGAGGGAGAAACACTGACTGAACATTGGTCCCTAAAGTGGCTCAATGGCAAGACTCAGCCCAGAGCTTCTTCTGCCTTGGGAGAGACCCAAGTGCCCCCATGCTGTTCATCTCACAGTCATGGTGACCTATTCCAGCCTCAGGAAGTGAGGGTTTGGACAGAGGCTCCAAAGGGCTGAGTTCCATTATGTCTCACTTGTGTGTCACTTGTGTGTCACTCCTAGCACTACTCAGCTATAAAAAGCTTTGGAGTGAACTGCATAGCTCTCCTGACTTGTGTGCTCTTTTGCCCTGTGTGTTTACTTATGAGTACACAGGAGCTGGGACCCTTTCTTTCTTTCCTTCTATCTCCCACCTCTCTCTCTCTCTCTCTCTGTCTCTCTCTCTCTTTCTCACTTTGACTCTCTCCACTGAGATCCACTCTGACACGTGGAAATGGCCACCTGATGAGTCTCAGAGTCATGGAGTGTCCTTTGATCAGCTCAGCATGTGGAAGCACAGACAGCACTCTCTCACTCTCAATTTCTCGCTCACTGTGTGACTCTCTCATTCTATCTCTGTGCTCCTATCAACAATCTCTAGAGGAAACTTAATGATGTCTCAGATATTCAGCCCAGCCACCCATAGTTGGGGCAGCAGTGAACAAGGCAAATGATTTGCCTGTCCTCTTGTTGCCACAGCCCAAGGTCAGAGAACATGTGGTGATAGGAAGAAACCGGTGCTCACGTGATCTGCAGGCTGCAGCTCCTTTTCACACGTCGACTCTTGCATAGTGTGCTGAGCACAAGGCAGGGCCACATGTGCCTCCACCGTTGGCTCAGCGTGCATGCTGGTGGGAAGCACCTGCCCTGAGGTCCCTTCTGGGTACAGGGCACTCAGCGTGTCCCTCACGGTGTGCACTGTGTACAACTGCAGAGACAGGGACCGAGGGTGCCTTTGTCTAGCTGCCCCTTATGAGCCAGGTTGTGGACAAGTCAGAGCTGACCATATGAGAGACCCACTCAGCAGAGCAGGAAGCTTGTGTTCTGTAACATTCTCACCTAAGCCCCCCCAGCCCCCCATCTCTGCCTGGCGCTCCCTTTCCCTGTGGCTTAGGGAAAAGCACTGACTGCACATTGGTCCCCAAGATGGCTCAACGCCTAGTCTCAGCCCAGAGCTTCTTCTGCCTTGGGAGAGACCCAAGTGCACTCAGTCTGCTCACCTCACTGTCATGGTGACCTAACCACCCCCAGCAAGTGAGGATTTGGACAGAGGCTCCGAATCTGAATTCCACGGGGCTTGAATGTCACTCCTAGCACTACTCGGTTGTGACAAGCTTGGACTGAAGTGAAAATCTCTCCTGGTTGAGTGCTCCTTTTCCTGCGTGTGTACTTATGAGCAGGGTGGAGCGTGTACCGTCCCAGCGCAGGCATATTTCTCTTACGTCCCTCTCTCTAAGTTTCTCTCTTAGTTTCTTCCTCCTAGGAACCACTCTGAGCAGAGGAAATTGCAAACCACTGTGTCTCACAGTCAGGGTTGTCCTGTGATGAGCTCAGCTTGTGGAAGTACAGATAACACTCTCACTCTCTATTTCTCTCTCACTGTGTGACTGTCTCATACCGTTTCTGTGCTCCTAACAACATCCTCTAGAGGAAACTTACTGATGTCTCAATCATTCAGCCCCGCCCCGAGCCCCCATAGTTGTGCCAGCAGTGGACAAACCAAATGTTTTGTCTGGCGTCCCGTTTCACGGGCCCACTTGCAGAGGGCCTGTGGCCAGGGACAGGTGCTCACCTGCTCCACGGGTTTCAGCTCCTCCTCGCGCTTGGAGTCCTCCTCACTGTTCTTGGTACCTTGCAGGGCCACATGTTTTCCCTGCAAGGCCTCTGACTCCATGCAGTTAGGGGGCTCATGCCCAGAGGTCACGCCTGGGTACAGGCCACTTGGCGTGTCCCCCAATGTGCGCAGTGTGTCGACGGTGGATTTCTGCAGAGACAGGGATACAGGGAGTGCAGCCCCAACCTCTGTGTAATTGGCCCTCATGAGCCCGTTGGTGGACGTGTCACAGCTGACCAGTTGAGGTACCCGTTCAGGAGCGTGGGAAGCACAACCTCTGAAACATTCTCCCTAGGGCCTCCAACTCTCTCTGCTCGGTGCTCCCTCTCCCCGGGGATGAGGGAGAAACACTGACTGAACATTGGTCCCTAAAGTGGCTCAATGGCAAGACTCAGCCCAGAGCTTCTTCTGCCTTGGGAGAGACCCAAGTGCCCCCATGCTGTTCATCTCACAGTCATGGTGACCTATTCCAGCCCCAGGAAGTGAGGGTTTGGACAGAGGCTCCAATGGGCTGAGTTCCATGAGGCTTGTGTGTCAATCCTAGCACTACTCAGCTATGAAAAGCTTTGGAGTGAACTGCATAGCTCTCCTGACTTGTGTGCTCTTTTGCCCTGTGTGTTTACTTATGAGTACACAGGAGCTGGGACCCTTTCTTTCTTTCCTTCTATCTCCCACCTCTCTCTCTCTCTCTCTGTCTCTCTCTCTCTTTCTCACTTTGACTCTCTCCACTGAGATCCACTCTGACACGTGGAAATGGCCACCTGATGAGTCTCAGAGTCATGGAGTGTCCTTTGATCAGCTCAGCATGTGGAAGCACAGACAGCACTCTCTCACTCTCAATTTCTCGCTCACTGTGTGACTCTCTCATTCTATCTCTGTGCTCCTATCAACAATCTCTAGAGGAAACTTAATGATGTCTCAGATATTCAGCCCAGCCACCCATAGTTGGGGCAGCAGTGAACATGGCAAATGATTTGCCTGTCCTCTTGGTGCCACAGCCCAAGGTCAGAGAACATGTGGTGATAGGAAGAAACCGGTGCTCACGTGATCTGCAGGCTGCAGCTCCTTTTCACACGTCGACTCTTGCATAGTGTGCTGAGCACAAGGCAGAGCCACATGTGCCTCCACCGTTGGCTCAGCGTGCATGCTGGTGGGAATCACCTGCCCTGAGGTCCCTTCTGGGTACAGGGCACTCAGCGTGTCCCTCACGGTGTGCACTGTGTACAACTGCAGAGACAGGGACCGAGGGTGCCTTTGTCTAGCTGCCCCTTATGAGCCAGGTTGTGGACAAGTCAGAGCTGACCATATGAGAGACCCACTCAGCAGAGCGGGAAGCTTGTGGTCTGAAACATTCTCACCTAAGCCCCCCCAGCCCCCCATCTCTGCCTGGCGCTCCCTTTCCCTGTGGCTTAGGGAAAAGCACTGACTGCACATTGGTCCCCAAGATGGCTCAGCACCTAGTCTCAGCCCAGAGCTTCTTCTGCCTTGGGAGAGACCCAAGTGCACTCAGTCTGCTCACCTCACTGTCATGGTGACCTAACCACCCCCAGCAAGTGAGGATTTGGACAGAGGCTCCGAATCTGAATTGCACGGGGCTTGAATGTCACTCCTAGCACTACTCGGTTGTGAAAAGCTTGGACTGAAGTGAAAATCTCTCCTGGTTGAGTGCTCCTTTTCCTGCGTGTGTACTTATGAGCAGGGTGGAGCGGGCACCGTCCCAGCGCTGGCATATTTCTCTTACGTCCCTCTCTCTCCGTTTCTCTCTTAGTTTCTTCCTCCTAAGAACCACTCTGAGCAGAGGAAATTGCAAACCACTGTGTCTCACAGTCAGGGAGTGTCCTGTGATGAGCTCAGCATGTGGAAGTACAGATAACACTCTCACTCTCTATTTCTCTCTCACTGTGTGACTGTCTCATTCCGTCTCTGTGCTCCTATCAACACTCTCTAGAGGAAACTTACTGATGTCTCAATCATTCAGCCCCGCCCCGAGCCCCCATAGTTGTGCCAGCAGTGGACAAGCCAAATGTTTTGTCTGGCGTCCCGTTTCACGGGCCCACTTGCAGAGGGCCTGTGGCCAGGGACAGGTGCTCACCTGCTCCACGGGTTTCAGGTCCTCCTCGCGCTTGGAGTCCTCCTCACTGTTCTTGGTACCTTGCAGGGCCACATGTTTTCCCTGCAAGGCCTCTGACTCCATGCAGTTAGGGGGCTCATTCCCAGAGGTCACGCCTGGGTACAGGCCACTTGGCATGTCCCCCAATGTGCGCAGTTTGTTGACGGTGGATTTCTGCAGAGACAGGGATACAGGGAGTGCAGCCCGAACCTCTGTGTAATTGCCCCTCATGAGCCCGTTGCTGGACGTGTCACAGCTGACCAGATGAGGTACCCGCTCAGGAGCGTGGGAAGCACAACCTCTGAAACATTCTCCCTAGGGCCTCCAACTCTCTCTGCTCGGTGCTCCCTCTCCCCGGGGATGAGGGAGAAACACTGACTGAACATTGGTCCCTAAAGTGGCTCAATGGCAAGACTCAGCCCAGAGCTTCTTCTGCCTTGGGAGAGACCCAAGTGCCCCCATGCTGTTCATCTCACAGTCATGGTGACCTATTCCAGCCCCAGGAAGTGAGGGTTTGGACAGAGGCTCCAATGGGCTGAGTTCCATGAGGCTTGTGTGTCAATCCTAGCACTACTCAGCTATGAAAAGCTTTGGAGTGAACTGCATAGCTCTCCTGACTTGTGTGCTCTTTTGCCCTGTGTGTTTACTTATGAGTACACAGGAGCTGGGACCCTTTATTTCCTTCTATCTCCCACCTCTCTCTCTCTCTCTCTGTCTCTCTCTCTTTCTCACTTTGACTCTCTCCACTGAGATCCACTCTGACACGTGGAAATGGCCACCTGATGAGTCTCAGAGTCATGGAGTGTCCTTTGATCAGCTCAGCATGTGGAAGCACAGACAGCACTCTCTCACTCTCAATTTCTCGCTCACTGTGTGACTCTCTCATTCTATCTCTGTGCTCCTATCAACAATCTCTAGAGGAAACTTAATGATGTCTCAGATATTCAGCCCAGCCACCCATAGTTGGGGCAGCAGTGAACAAGGCAAATGATTTGCCTGTCCTCTTGTTGCCACAGCCCAGGGTCAGAGAACATGTGGTGATAGGAAGAAACCGGTGCTCACGTGATCTGCAGGCTGCAGCTCCTTTTCACACGTCGACTCTTGCATAGTGTGCTGAGCACAAGGCAGGGCCACATGTGCCTCCACCGTTGGCTCAGCGTGCATGCTGGTGGGAAGCACCTGCCCTGAGGTCCCTTCTGGGTACAGGGCACTCAGCGTGTCCCTCACGGTGTGCACTGTGTACAACTGCAGAGACAGGGACCGAGGGTGCCTTTGTCTAGCTGCCCCTTATGAGCCAGGTTGTGGACAAGTCAGAGCTGACCATATGAGAGACCCACTCAGCAGAGCAGGAAGCTTGTGTTCTGTAACATTCTCACCTAAGCCCCCCCAGCCCCCCATCTCTGCCTGGCGCTCCCTTTCCCTGTGGCTTAGGGAAAAGCACTGACTGCACATTGGTCCCCAAGATGGCTCAACGCCTAGTCTCAGCCCAGAGCTTCTTCTGCCTTGGGAGAGACCCAAGTGCACTCAGTCTGCTCACCTCACTGTCATGGTGACCTAACCACCCCCAGCAAGTGAGGATTTGGACAGAGGCTCCGAATCTGAATTCCACGGGGCTTGAATGTCACTCCTAGCACTACTCGGTTGTGACAAGCTTGGACTGAAGTGAAAATCTCTCCTGGTTGAGTGCTCCTTTTCCTGCATGTGTACTTATGAGCAGGGTGGAGCGTGTACCGTCCCAGCGCAGGCATATTTCTCTTACGTCCCTCTCTCTAAGTTTCTCTCTTAGTTTCTTCCTCCTAGGAACCACTCTGAGCAGAGGAAATTGCAAACCACTGTGTCTCACAGTCAGGGTTGTCCTGTGATGAGCTCAGCTTGTGGAAGTACAGATAACACTCTCACTCTCTATTTCTCTCTCACTGTGTGACTGTCTCATACCGTTTCTGTGCTCCTAACAACATCCTCTAGAGGAAACTTACTGATGTCTCAATCATTCAGCCCCGCCCCGAGCCCCCATAGTTGTGCCAGCAGTGGACAAACCAAATGTTTTGTCTGGCGTCCCGTTTCACGGGCCCACTTGCAGAGGGCCTGTGGCCAGGGACAGGTGCTCACCTGTTCCACGGGTTTCAGCTCCTCCTCGCGCTTGGAGTCCTCCTCACTGTTCTTGGTACCTTGCAGGGCCACATGTTTTCCCTGCAAGGCCTCTGACTCCATGCAGTTAGGGGGCTCATGCCCAGAGGTCACGCCTGGGTACAGGCCACTTGGCGTGTCCCCCAATGTGCGCAGTGTGTCGACGGTGGATTTCTGCAGAGACAGGGATACAGGGAGTGCAGCCCCAACCTCTGTGTAATTGGCCCTCATGAGCCCGTTGGTGGACGTGTCACAGCTGACCAGTTGAGGTACCCGTTCAGGAGCGTGGGAAGCACAACCTCTGAAACATTCTCCCTAGGGCCTCCAACTCTCTCTGCTCGGTGCTCCCTCTCCCCGGGGATGAGGGAGAAACACTGACTGAACATTGGTCCCTAAAGTGGCTCAATGGCAAGACTCAGCCCAGAGCTTCTTCTGCCTTGGGAGAGACCCAAGTGCCCCCATGCTGTTCATCTCACAGTCATGGTGACCTATTCCAGCCCCAGGAAGTGAGGGTTTGGACAGAGGCTCCAATGGGCTGAGTTCCATGAGGCTTGTGTGTCAATCCTAGCACTACTCAGCTATGAAAAGCTTTGGAGTGAACTGCATAGCTCTCCTGACTTGTGTGCTCTTTTGCCCTGTGTGTTTACTTATGAGTACACAGGAGCTGGGACCCTTTCTTTCTTTCCTTCTATCTCCCACCTCTCTCTCTCTCTCTCTGTCTCTCTCTCTCTTTCTCACTTTGACTCTCTCCACTGAGATCCACTCTGACACGTGGAAATGGCCACCTGATGAGTCTCAGAGTCATGGAGTGTCCTTTGATCAGCTCAGCATGTGGAAGCACAGACAGCACTCTCTCACTCTCAATTTCTCGCTCACTGTGTGACTCTCTCATTCTATCTCTGTGCTCCTATCAACAATCTCTAGAGGAAACTTAATGATGTCTCAGATATTCAGCCCAGCCACCCATAGTTGGGGCAGCAGTGAACAAGGCAAATGATTTGCCTGTCCTCTTGTTGCCACAGCCCAGGGTCAGAGAACATGTGGTGATAAGAAGAAACCGGTGCTCACGTGATCTGCAGGCTGCAGCTCCTTTTCACACGTGGAGTCTTGCGTAGTGTGCTGACCACACGGCAGGGCCACATGTGCCTCCACCGTTGGCTCAGCGTGCATGCTGGTGGGAAGCACCTGCCCTGAGGTCCCTTCTGAGTACAGGGCACTCAGTGTATCCCCCATGGTGTGCACTGTGTACAACTGCAGAGACAGGGACCAAGGGAGCCTTTGTCTTTCAGCCCCTTATGAGCCAGTTTGTGGACAAGTCAGAGCTGACCATATGAGGGACCCACTCAGGAGAGTGGGGAGCATGCGGTCAAAACATTCTCAAATAAGCACAGCCCCCCATCTCTGCTTGGCACTCCCTTTCCCTATGGCTTAGGGAAAAGCACTGACTGCACATTGGTCTCCAAGATGGCTCAGTGCCTAGTCTCAGCCCAGAGCTTCTTCTGCCTTGGGAGAGACCCAAGTGCTCTCAGTCTGCTCACCTCACTGTCATGGTGACCTAACCACCCCCAGCAAGTGAGGATTTGGACAGAGGCTCCAATGGGCTGAATTCCACGGGGCTTGAATGTCACTCCTAGCACTACTCGGTTGTGAAAAGCTTGGACTGAAGTGAAAATCTCTCCTGGTTGAGTGCTCCTTTTCCTGCGTGTGTACTTATGAGCAGGGTGGAGCGGGCACCGTCCCAGCGCTGGCATATTTCTCTTATGTCCCTCTCTCTCTGTTTCTCTCTTAGTTTCTTCCTCCTAAGAACCACTCTGAGCAGAGGAAATTGCGAACCACTGTGTCTCACAGTCAGGGAGTGTCCAGCGATGATCTCAGCATGTGGAAGTACAGATAACACTCTCACTCTCTATTTCTCTCTCACTGTGTGACTGTCTCATTCCGTCTCTGTGCTCCTATCAACACTCTCTAGAGGAAACTTACTGATGTCTCAATCATTCAGCCCCACACCCCAGGCCCCATAGTTGTCCCAGAGTGGACAAGCCAAATGTTTTGTCTGGCGTCCCGTTTCACGGGCCCACTTGCAGAGGGCCTGTGGGCAGGAACAGGTGCTCACCTGCTCCACGGGTTTCAGCTCCTCCTCGCGCTTGGAGGTCTCCTCACTGGTCTTGGTACCTTGCAGGGCCACATGTTTTCCTTGCAAGGCCTCAGACTCCAAGCAGTTCGGGGGCACATGCCCAGAGGTCACGCCTGGGTACAGGCCACTTGGCGTGTCCCCCAATGTGCGCAGTGTGTTGACGGTGGATTTCTGCATAGACAGGGACACAGGGAGTGAAGCCTGAACCTCTGTGTAATTGCCCCTCATGAGTCCGTTGGTGGACATGTCATAGCTGACCAGATGAGGTACCCGCTCAGGAGCGTGGGAAGCACAACCTCTGAAACACTCTCCCTAGGGCCTCCAACTCTCTCTGCTACGTGCTCCCTCTGCTCGGGGATGAGGGAGAAACACTGACTGAACATTGGTCCCTAAAGTGGCTCAATGGCAAGACTCAGCCCAGAGCTTCTTCTGCCTTGGGAGAGACCCAAGTGCCCCCATGCTGTTCATCTCACAGTCATGGTGACCTATTCCAGCCTCAGGAAGTGAGGGTTTGGACAGAGGCTCCAAAGGGCTGAGTTCCATTATGTCTCACTTGTGTGTCACTTGTGTGTCACTCCTAGCACTACTCAGCTATAAAAAGCTTTGGAGTGAACTGCATAGCTCTCCTGACTTGTGTGCTCTTTTGCCCTGTGTGTTTACTTATGAGTACACAGGAGCTGGGACCCTTTCTTTCTTTCCTTCTATCTCCCACCTCTCTCTCTCTCTCTCTCTGTCTCTCTCTCTCTTTCTCACTTTGACTCTCTCCACTGAGATCCACTCTGACACGTGGAAATGGCCACCTGATGAGTCTCAGAGTCATGGAGTGTCCTTTGATCAGCTCAGCATGTGGAAGCACAGACAGCACTCTCTCACTCTCAATTTCTCGCTCACTGTGTGACTCTCTCATTCTATCTCTGTGCTCCTATCAACAATCTCTAGAGGAAACTTAATGATGTCTCAGATATTCAGCCCAGCCACCCATAGTTGGGGCAGCAGTGAACAAGGCAAATGATTTGCCTGTCCTCTTGTTGCCACAGCCCAAGGTCAGAGAACATGTGGTGATAGGAAGAAACCGGTGCTCACGTGATCTGCAGGCTGCAGCTCCTTTTCACACGTCGACTCTTGCATAGTGTGCTGAGCACAAGGCAGGGCCACATGTGCCTCCACCGTTGGCTCAGCGTGCATGCTGGTGGGAAGCACCTGCCCTGAGGTCCCTTCTGGGTACAGGGCACTCAGCGTGTCCCTCACGGTGTGCACTGTGTACAACTGCAGAGACAGGGACCGAGGGTGCCTTTGTCTAGCTGCCCCTTATGAGCCAGGTTGTGGACAAGTCAGAGCTGACCATATGAGAGACCCACTCAGCAGAGCAGGAAGCTTGTGTTCTGTAACATTCTCACCTAAGCCCCCCCAGCCCCCCATCTCTGCCTGGCGCTCCCTTTCCCTGTGGCTTAGGGAAAAGCACTGACTGCACATTGGTCCCCAAGATGGCTCAACGCCTAGTCTCAGCCCAGAGCTTCTTCTGCCTTGGGAGAGACCCAAGTGCACTCAGTCTGCTCACCTCACTGTCATGGTGACCTAACCACCCCCAGCAAGTGAGGATTTGGACAGAGGCTCCGAATCTGAATTCCACGGGGCTTGAATGTCACTCCTAGCACTACTCGGTTGTGACAAGCTTGGACTGAAGTGAAAATCTCTCCTGGTTGAGTGCTCCTTTTCCTGCATGTGTACTTATGAGCAGGGTGGAGCGTGTACCGTCCCAGCGCAGGCATATTTCTCTTACGTCCCTCTCTCTAAGTTTCTCTCTTAGTTTCTTCCTCCTAGGAACCACTCTGAGCAGAGGAAATTGCAAACCACTGTGTCTCACAGTCAGGGTTGTCCTGTGATGAGCTCAGCTTGTGGAAGTACAGATAACACTCTCACTCTCTATTTCTCTCTCACTGTGTGACTGTCTCATACCGTTTCTGTGCTCCTAACAACATCCTCTAGAGGAAACTTACTGATGTCTCAATCATTCAGCCCCGCCCCGAGCCCCCATAGTTGTGCCAGCAGTGGACAAACCAAATGTTTTGTCTGGCGTCCCGTTTCACGGGCCCACTTGCAGAGGGCCTGTGGCCAGGGACAGGTGCTCACCTGCTCCACGGGTTTCAGCTCCTCCTCGCGCTTGGAGTCCTCCTCACTGTTCTTGGTACCTTGCAGGGCCACATGTTTTCCCTGCAAGGCCTCTGACTCCATGCAGTTAGGGGGCTCATGCCCAGAGGTCACGCCTGGGTACAGGCCACTTGGCGTGTCCCCCAATGTGCGCAGTGTGTCGACGGTGGATTTCTGCAGAGACAGGGATACAGGGAGTGCAGCCCCAACCTCTGTGTAATTGGCCCTCATGAGCCCGTTGGTGGACGTGTCACAGCTGACCAGTTGAGGTACCCGTTCAGGAGCGTGGGAAGCACAACCTCTGAAACATTCTCCCTAGGGCCTCCAACTCTCTCTGCTCGGTGCTCCCTCTCCCCGGGGATGAGGGAGAAACACTGACTGAACATTGGTCCCTAAAGTGGCTCAATGGCAAGACTCAGCCCAGAGCTTCTTCTGCCTTGGGAGAGACCCAAGTGCCCCCATGCTGTTCATCTCACAGTCATGGTGACCTATTCCAGCCCCAGGAAGTGAGGGTTTGGACAGAGGCTCCAATGGGCTGAGTTCCATGAGGCTTGTGTGTCAATCCTAGCACTACTCAGCTATGAAAAGCTTTGGAGTGAACTGCATAGCTCTCCTGACTTGTGTGCTCTTTTGCCCTGTGTGTTTACTTATGAGTACACAGGAGCTGGGACCCTTTCTTTCTTTCCTTCTATCTCCCACCTCTCTCTCTCTCTCTCTGTCTCTCTCTCTCTTTCTCACTTTGACTCTCTCCACTGAGATCCACTCTGACACGTGGAAATGGCCACCTGATGAGTCTCAGAGTCATGGAGTGTCCTTTGATCAGCTCAGCATGTGGAAGCACAGACAGCACTCTCTCACTCTCAATTTCTCGCTCACTGTGTGACTCTCTCATTCTATCTCTGTGCTCCTATCAACAATCTCTAGAGGAAACTTAATGATGTCTCAGATATTCAGCCCAGCCACCCATAGTTGGGGCAGCAGTGAACAAGGCAAATGATTTGCCTGTCCTCTTGTTGCCACAGCCCAGGGTCAGAGAACATGTGGTGATAAGAAGAAACCGGTGCTCACGTGATCTGCAGGCTGCAGCTCCTTTTCACACGTGGAGTCTTGCGTAGTGTGCTGACCACACGGCAGGGCCACATGTGCCTCCACCGTTGGCTCAGCGTGCATGCTGGTGGGAAGCACCTGCCCTGAGGTCCCTTCTGAGTACAGGGCACTCAGTGTATCCCCCATGGTGTGCACTGTGTACAACTGCAGAGACAGGGACCAAGGGAGCCTTTGTCTTTCAGCCCCTTATGAGCCAGTTTGTGGACAAGTCAGAGCTGACCATATGAGGGACCCACTCAGGAGAGTGGGGAGCATGCGGTCAAAACATTCTCAAATAAGCACAGCCCCCCATCTCTGCTTGGCACTCCCTTTCCCTATGGCTTAGGGAAAAGCACTGACTGCACATTGGTCTCCAAGATGGCTCAGTGCCTAGTCTCAGCCCAGAGCTTCTTCTGCCTTGGGAGAGACCCAAGTGCTCTCAGTCTGCTCACCTCACTGTCATGGTGACCTAACCACCCCCAGCAAGTGAGGATTTGGACAGAGGCTCCAATGGGCTGAATTCCACGGGGCTTGAATGTCACTCCTAGCACTACTCGGTTGTGAAAAGCTTGGACTGAAGTGAAAATCTCTCCTGGTTGAGTGCTCCTTTTCCTGCGTGTGTACTTATGAGCAGGGTGGAGCGGGCACCGTCCCAGCGCTGGCATATTTCTCTTATGTCCCTCTCTCTCTGTTTCTCTCTTAGTTTCTTCCTCCTAAGAACCACTCTGAGCAGAGGAAATTGCGAACCACTGTGTCTCACAGTCAGGGAGTGTCCAGCGATGATCTCAGCATGTGGAAGTACAGATAACACTCTCACTCTCTATTTCTCTCTCACTGTGTGACTGTCTCATTCCGTCTCTGTGCTCCTATCAACACTCTCTAGAGGAAACTTACTGATGTCTCAATCATTCAGCCCCACACCCCAGGCCCCATAGTTGTCCCAGAGTGGACAAGCCAAATGTTTTGTCTGGCGTCCCGTTTCACGGGCCCACTTGCAGAGGGCCTGTGGGCAGGAACAGGTGCTCACCTGCTCCACGGGTTTCAGCTCCTCCTCGCGCTTGGAGGTCTCCTCACTGGTCTTGGTACCTTGCAGGGCCACATGTTTTCCTTGCAAGGCCTCAGACTCCAAGCAGTTCGGGGGCACATGCCCAGAGGTCACGCCTGGGTACAGGCCACTTGGCGTGTCCCCCAATGTGCGCAGTGTGTTGACGGTGGATTTCTGCATAGACAGGGACACAGGGAGTGAAGCCTGAACCTCTGTGTAATTGCCCCTCATGAGTCCGTTGGTGGACATGTCATAGCTGACCAGATGAGGTACCCGCTCAGGAGCGTGGGAAGCACAACCTCTGAAACACTCTCCCTAGGGCCTCCAACTCTCTCTGCTACGTGCTCCCTCTGCTCGGGGATGAGGGAGAAACACTGACTGAACATTGGTCCCTAAAGTGGCTCAATGGCAAGACTCAGCCCAGAGCTTCTTCTGCCTTGGGAGAGACCCAAGTGCCCCCATGCTGTTCATCTCACAGTCATGGTGACCTATTCCAGCCTCAGGAAGTGAGGGTTTGGACAGAGGCTCCAAAGGGCTGAGTTCCATTATGTCTCACTTGTGTGTCACTTGTGTGTCACTCCTAGCACTACTCAGCTATAAAAAGCTTTGGAGTGAACTGCATAGCTCTCCTGACTTGTGTGCTCTTTTGCCCTGTGTGTTTACTTATGAGTACACAGGAGCTGGGACCCTTTCTTTCTTTCCTTCTATCTCCCACCTCTCTCTCTCTCTCTCTCTGTCTCTCTCTCTCTTTCTCACTTTGACTCTCTCCACTGAGATCCACTCTGACACGTGGAAATGGCCACCTGATGAGTCTCAGAGTCATGGAGTGTCCTTTGATCAGCTCAGCATGTGGAAGCACAGACAGCACTCTCTCACTCTCAATTTCTCGCTCACTGTGTGACTCTCTCATTCTATCTCTGTGCTCCTATCAACAATCTCTAGAGGAAACTTAATGATGTCTCAGATATTCAGCCCAGCCACCCATAGTTGGGGCAGCAGTGAACAAGGCAAATGATTTGCCTGTCCTCTTGTTGCCACAGCCCAAGGTCAGAGAACATGTGGTGATAGGAAGAAACCGGTGCTCACGTGATCTGCAGGCTGCAGCTCCTTTTCACACGTCGACTCTTGCATAGTGTGCTGAGCACAAGGCAGGGCCACATGTGCCTCCACCGTTGGCTCAGCGTGCATGCTGGTGGGAAGCACCTGCCCTGAGGTCCCTTCTGGGTACAGGGCACTCAGCGTGTCCCTCACGGTGTGCACTGTGTACAACTGCAGAGACAGGGACCGAGGGTGCCTTTGTCTAGCTGCCCCTTATGAGCCAGGTTGTGGACAAGTCAGAGCTGACCATATGAGAGACCCACTCAGCAGAGCAGGAAGCTTGTGTTCTGTAACATTCTCACCTAAGCCCCCCCAGCCCCCCATCTCTGCCTGGCGCTCCCTTTCCCTGTGGCTTAGGGAAAAGCACTGACTGCACATTGGTCCCCAAGATGGCTCAACGCCTAGTCTCAGCCCAGAGCTTCTTCTGCCTTGGGAGAGACCCAAGTGCACTCAGTCTGCTCACCTCACTGTCATGGTGACCTAACCACCCCCAGCAAGTGAGGATTTGGACAGAGGCTCCGAATCTGAATTCCACGGGGCTTGAATGTCACTCCTAGCACTACTCGGTTGTGACAAGCTTGGACTGAAGTGAAAATCTCTCCTGGTTGAGTGCTCCTTTTCCTGCATGTGTACTTATGAGCAGGGTGGAGCGTGTACCGTCCCAGCGCAGGCATATTTCTCTTACGTCCCTCTCTCTAAGTTTCTCTCTTAGTTTCTTCCTCCTAGGAACCACTCTGAGCAGAGGAAATTGCAAACCACTGTGTCTCACAGTCAGGGTTGTCCTGTGATGAGCTCAGCTTGTGGAAGTACAGATAACACTCTCACTCTCTATTTCTCTCTCACTGTGTGACTGTCTCATACCGTTTCTGTGCTCCTAACAACATCCTCTAGAGGAAACTTACTGATGTCTCAATCATTCAGCCCCGCCCCGAGCCCCCATAGTTGTGCCAGCAGTGGACAAACCAAATGTTTTGTCTGGCGTCCCGTTTCACGGGCCCACTTGCAGAGGGCCTGTGGCCAGGGACAGGTGCTCACCTGCTCCACGGGTTTCAGCTCCTCCTCGCGCTTGGAGTCCTCCTCACTGTTCTTGGTACCTTGCAGGGCCACATGTTTTCCCTGCAAGGCCTCTGACTCCATGCAGTTAGGGGGCTCATGCCCAGAGGTCACGCCTGGGTACAGGCCACTTGGCGTGTCCCCCAATGTGCGCAGTGTGTCGACGGTGGATTTCTGCAGAGACAGGGATACAGGGAGTGCAGCCCCAACCTCTGTGTAATTGGCCCTCATGAGCCCGTTGGTGGACGTGTCACAGCTGACCAGTTGAGGTACCCGTTCAGGAGCGTGGGAAGCACAACCTCTGAAACATTCTCCCTAGGGCCTCCAACTCTCTCTGCTCGGTGCTCCCTCTCCCCGGGGATGAGGGAGAAACACTGACTGAACATTGGTCCCTAAAGTGGCTCAATGGCAAGACTCAGCCCAGAGCTTCTTCTGCCTTGGGAGAGACCCAAGTGCCCCCATGCTGTTCATCTCACAGTCATGGTGACCTATTCCAGCCCCAGGAAGTGAGGGTTTGGACAGAGGCTCCAATGGGCTGAGTTCCATGAGGCTTGTGTGTCAATCCTAGCACTACTCAGCTATGAAAAGCTTTGGAGTGAACTGCATAGCTCTCCTGACTTGTGTGCTCTTTTGCCCTGTGTGTTTACTTATGAGTACACAGGAGCTGGGACCCTTTCTTTCTTTCCTTCTATCTCCCACCTCTCTCTCTCTCTCTCTGTCTCTCTCTCTCTTTCTCACTTTGACTCTCTCCACTGAGATCCACTCTGACACGTGGAAATGGCCACCTGATGAGTCTCAGAGTCATGGAGTGTCCTTTGATCAGCTCAGCATGTGGAAGCACAGACAGCACTCTCTCACTCTCAATTTCTCGCTCACTGTGTGACTCTCTCATTCTATCTCTGTGCTCCTATCAACAATCTCTAGAGGAAACTTAATGATGTCTCAGATATTCAGCCCAGCCACCCATAGTTGGGGCAGCAGTGAACATGGCAAATGATTTGCCTGTCCTCTTGGTGCCACAGCCCAAGGTCAGAGAACATGTGGTGATAGGAAGAAACCGGTGCTCACGTGATCTGCAGGCTGCAGCTCCTTTTCACACGTCGACTCTTGCATAGTGTGCTGAGCACAAGGCAGAGCCACATGTGCCTCCACCGTTGGCTCAGCGTGCATGCTGGTGGGAATCACCTGCCCTGAGGTCCCTTCTGGGTACAGGGCACTCAGCGTGTCCCTCACGGTGTGCACTGTGTACAACTGCAGAGACAGGGACCGAGGGTGCCTTTGTCTAGCTGCCCCTTATGAGCCAGGTTGTGGACAAGTCAGAGCTGACCATATGAGAGACCCACTCAGCAGAGCGGGAAGCTTGTGGTCTGAAACATTCTCACCTAAGCCCCCCCAGCCCCCCATCTCTGCCTGGCGCTCCCTTTCCCTGTGGCTTAGGGAAAAGCACTGACTGCACATTGGTCCCCAAGATGGCTCAGCACCTAGTCTCAGCCCAGAGCTTCTTCTGCCTTGGGAGAGACCCAAGTGCACTCAGTCTGCTCACCTCACTGTCATGGTGACCTAACCACCCCCAGCAAGTGAGGATTTGGACAGAGGCTCCGAATCTGAATTGCACGGGGCTTGAATGTCACTCCTAGCACTACTCGGTTGTGAAAAGCTTGGACTGAAGTGAAAATCTCTCCTGGTTGAGTGCTCCTTTTCCTGCGTGTGTACTTATGAGCAGGGTGGAGCGGGCACCGTCCCAGCGCTGGCATATTTCTCTTACGTCCCTCTCTCTCCGTTTCTCTCTTAGTTTCTTCCTCCTAAGAACCACTCTGAGCAGAGGAAATTGCAAACCACTGTGTCTCACAGTCAGGGAGTGTCCTGTGATGAGCTCAGCATGTGGAAGTACAGATAACACTCTCACTCTCTATTTCTCTCTCACTGTGTGACTGTCTCATTCCGTCTCTGTGCTCCTATCAACACTCTCTAGAGGAAACTTACTGATGTCTCAATCATTCAGCCCCGCCCCGAGCCCCCATAGTTGTGCCAGCAGTGGACAAGCCAAATGTTTTGTCTGGCGTCCCGTTTCACGGGCCCACTTGCAGAGGGCCTGTGGCCAGGGACAGGTGCTCACCTGCTCCACGGGTTTCAGGTCCTCCTCGCGCTTGGAGTCCTCCTCACTGTTTTTGGTACCTTGCAGGGCCACATGTTTTCCCTGCAAGGCCTCTGACTCCATGCAGTTAGGGGGCTCATGCCCAGAGGTCACGCCTGGGTACAGGCCACTTGGCGTGTCCCCCAATGTGCGCAGTGTGTCGACGGTGGATTTCTGCAGAGACAGGGATACAGGGAGTGCAGCCCCAACCTCTGTGTAATTGGCCCTCATGAGCCCGTTGGTGGACGTGTCACAGCTGACCAGTTGAGGTACCCGTTCAGGAGCGTGGGAAGCACAACCTCTGAAACATTCTCCCTAGGGCCTCCAACTCTCTCTGCTCGGTGCTCCCTCTCCCCGGGGATGAGGGAGAAACACTGACTGAACATTGGTCCCTAAAGTGGCTCAATGGCAAGACTCAGCCCAGAGCTTCTTCTGCCTTGGGAGAGACCCAAGTGCCCCCATGCTGTTCATCTCACAGTCATGGTGACCTATTCCAGCCCCAGGAAGTGAGGGTTTGGACAGAGGCTCCAATGGGCTGAGTTCCATGAGGCTTGTGTGTCAATCCTAGCACTACTCAGCTATGAAAAGCTTTGGAGTGAACTGCATAGCTCTCCTGACTTGTGTGCTCTTTTGCCCTGTGTGTTTACTTATGAGTACACAGGAGCTGGGACCCTTTCTTTCTTTCCTTCTATCTCCCACCTCTCTCTCTCTCTCTCTGTCTCTCTCTCTCTTTCTCACTTTGACTCTCTCCACTGAGATCCACTCTGACACGTGGAAATGGCCACCTGATGAGTCTCAGAGTCATGGAGTGTCCTTTGATCAGCTCAGCATGTGGAAGCACAGACAGCACTCTCTCACTCTCAATTTCTCGCTCACTGTGTGACTCTCTCATTCTATCTCTGTGCTCCTATCAACAATCTCTAGAGGAAACTTAATGATGTCTCAGATATTCAGCCCAGCCACCCATAGTTGGGGCAGCAGTGAACAAGGCAAATGATTTGCCTGTCCTCTTGTTGCCACAGCCCAGGGTCAGAGAACATGTGGTGATAGGAAGAAACCGGTGCTCACGTGATCTGCAGGCTGCAGCTCCTTTTCACACGTCGACTCTTGCATAGTGTGCTGAGCACAAGGCAGGGCCACATGTGCCTCCACCGTTGGCTCAGCGTGCATGCTGGTGGGAAGCACCTGCCCTGAGGTCCCTTCTGGGTACAGGGCACTCAGCGTGTCCCTCACGGTGTGCACTGTGTACAACTGCAGAGACAGGGACCGAGGGTGCCTTTGTCTAGCTGCCCCTTATGAGCCAGGTTGTGGACAAGTCAGAGCTGACCATATGAGAGACCCACTCAGCAGAGCAGGAAGCTTGTGTTCTGTAACATTCTCACCTAAGCCCCCCCAGCCCCCCATCTCTGCCTGGCGCTCCCTTTCCCTGTGGCTTAGGGAAAAGCACTGACTGCACATTGGTCCCCAAGATGGCTCAACGCCTAGTCTCAGCCCAGAGCTTCTTCTGCCTTGGGAGAGACCCAAGTGCACTCAGTCTGCTCACCTCACTGTCATGGTGACCTAACCACCCCCAGCAAGTGAGGATTTGGACAGAGGCTCCGAATCTGAATTCCACGGGGCTTGAATGTCACTCCTAGCACTACTCGGTTGTGACAAGCTTGGACTGAAGTGAAAATCTCTCCTGGTTGAGTGCTCCTTTTCCTGCATGTGTACTTATGAGCAGGGTGGAGCGTGTACCGTCCCAGCGCAGGCATATTTCTCTTACGTCCCTCTCTCTAAGTTTCTCTCTTAGTTTCTTCCTCCTAGGAACCACTCTGAGCAGAGGAAATTGCAAACCACTGTGTCTCACAGTCAGGGTTGTCCTGTGATGAGCTCAGCTTGTGGAAGTACAGATAACACTCTCACTCTCTATTTCTCTCTCACTGTGTGACTGTCTCATACCGTTTCTGTGCTCCTAACAACATCCTCTAGAGGAAACTTACTGATGTCTCAATCATTCAGCCCCGCCCCGAGCCCCCATAGTTGTGCCAGCAGTGGACAAACCAAATGTTTTGTCTGGCGTCCCGTTTCACGGGCCCACTTGCAGAGGGCCTGTGGCCAGGGACAGGTGCTCACCTGCTCCACGGGTTTCAGCTCCTCCTCGCGCTTGGAGTCCTCCTCACTGTTCTTGGTACCTTGCAGGGCCACATGTTTTCCCTGCAAGGCCTCTGACTCCATGCAGTTAGGGGGCTCATGCCCAGAGGTCACGCCTGGGTACAGGCCACTTGGCGTGTCCCCCAATGTGCGCAGTGTGTCGACGGTGGATTTCTGCAGAGACAGGGATACAGGGAGTGCAGCCCCAACCTCTGTGTAATTGGCCCTCATGAGCCCGTTGGTGGACGTGTCACAGCTGACCAGTTGAGGTACCCGTTCAGGAGCGTGGGAAGCACAACCTCTGAAACATTCTCCCTAGGGCCTCCAACTCTCTCTGCTCGGTGCTCCCTCTCCCCGGGGATGAGGGAGAAACACTGACTGAACATTGGTCCCTAAAGTGGCTCAATGGCAAGACTCAGCCCAGAGCTTCTTCTGCCTTGGGAGAGACCCAAGTGCCCCCATGCTGTTCATCTCACAGTCATGGTGACCTATTCCAGCCCCAGGAAGTGAGGGTTTGGACAGAGGCTCCAATGGGCTGAGTTCCATGAGGCTTGTGTGTCAATCCTAGCACTACTCAGCTATGAAAAGCTTTGGAGTGAACTGCATAGCTCTCCTGACTTGTGTGCTCTTTTGCCCTGTGTGTTTACTTATGAGTACACAGGAGCTGGGACCCTTTCTTTCTTTCCTTCTATCTCCCACCTCTCTCTCTCTCTCTCTGTCTCTCTCTCTCTTTCTCACTTTGACTCTCTCCACTGAGATCCACTCTGACACGTGGAAATGGCCACCTGATGAGTCTCAGAGTCATGGAGTGTCCTTTGATCAGCTCAGCATGTGGAAGCACAGACAGCACTCTCTCACTCTCAATTTCTCGCTCACTGTGTGACTCTCTCATTCTATCTCTGTGCTCCTATCAACAATCTCTAGAGGAAACTTAATGATGTCTCAGATATTCAGCCCAGCCACCCATAGTTGGGGCAGCAGTGAACAAGGCAAATGATTTGCCTGTCCTCTTGTTGCCACAGCCCAAGGTCAGAGAACATGTGGTGATAGGAAGAAACCGGTGCTCACGTGATCTGCAGGCTGCAGCTCCTTTTCACACGTCGACTCTTGCATAGTGTGCTGAGCACAAGGCAGGGCCACATGTGCCTCCACCGTTGGCTCAGCGTGCATGCTGGTGGGAAGCACCTGCCCTGAGGTCCCTTCTGGGTACAGGGCACTCAGCGTGTCCCTCACGGTGTGCACTGTGTACAACTGCAGAGACAGGGACCGAGGGTGCCTTTGTCTAGCTGCCCCTTATGAGCCAGGTTGTGGACAAGTCAGAGCTGACCATATGAGAGACCCACTCAGCAGAGCAGGAAGCTTGTGTTCTGTAACATTCTCACCTAAGCCCCCCCAGCCCCCCATCTCTGCCTGGCGCTCCCTTTCCCTGTGGCTTAGGGAAAAGCACTGACTGCACATTGGTCCCCAAGATGGCTCAACGCCTAGTCTCAGCCCAGAGCTTCTTCTGCCTTGGGAGAGACCCAAGTGCACTCAGTCTGCTCACCTCACTGTCATGGTGACCTAACCACCCCCAGCAAGTGAGGATTTGGACAGAGGCTCCGAATCTGAATTCCACGGGGCTTGAATGTCACTCCTAGCACTACTCGGTTGTGACAAGCTTGGACTGAAGTGAAAATCTCTCCTGGTTGAGTGCTCCTTTTCCTGCATGTGTACTTATGAGCAGGGTGGAGCGTGTACCGTCCCAGCGCAGGCATATTTCTCTTACGTCCCTCTCTCTAAGTTTCTCTCTTAGTTTCTTCCTCCTAAGAACCACTCTGAGCAGAGGAAATTGCAAACCACTGTGTCTCACAGTCAGGGTTGTCCTGTGATGAGCTCAGCTTGTGGAAGTACAGATAACACTCTCACTCTCTATTTCTCTCTCACTGTGTGACTGTCTCATACCGTTTCTGTGCTCCTAACAACATCCTCTAGAGGAAACTTACTGATGTCTCAATCATTCAGCCCCACCCCGAGCCCCCATAGTTGTGCCAGCAGTGGACAAACCAAATGTTTTGTCTGGCGTCCCGTTTCACGGGCCCACTTGCAGAGGGCCTGTGGCCAGGGACAGGTGCTCACCTGCTCCACGGGTTTCAGCTCCTCCTCGCGCTTGGAGTCCTCCTCACTGTTCTTGGTACCTTGCAGGGCCACATGTTTTCCCTGCAAGGCCTCTGACTCCATGCAGTTAGGGGGCTCATGCCCAGAGGTCACGCCTGGGTACAGGCCACTTGGCGTGTCCCCCAATGTGCGCAGTGTGTCGACGGTGGATTTCTGCAGAGACAGGGATACAGGGAGTGCAGCCCCAACCTCTGTGTAATTGGCCCTCATGAGCCCGTTGGTGGACGTGTCACAGCTGACCAGTTGAGGTACCCGTTCAGGAGCGTGGGAAGCACAACCTCTGAAACATTCTCCCTAGGGCCTCCAACTCTCTCTGCTCGGTGCTCCCTCTCCCCGGGGATGAGGGAGAAACACTGACTGAACATTGGTCCCTAAAGTGGCTCAATGGCAAGACTCAGCCCAGAGCTTCTTCTGCCTTGGGAGAGACCCAAGTGCCCCCATGCTGTTCATCTCACAGTCATGGTGACCTATTCCAGCCCCAGGAAGTGAGGGTTTGGACAGAGGCTCCAATGGGCTGAGTTCCATGAGGCTTGTGTGTCAATCCTAGCACTACTCAGCTATGAAAAGCTTTGGAGTGAACTGCATAGCTCTCCTGACTTGTGTGCTCTTTTGCCCTGTGTGTTTACTTATGAGTACACAGGAGCTGGGACCCTTTCTTTCTTTCCTTCTATCTCCCACCTCTCTCTCTCTCTCTCTGTCTCTCTCTCTCTTTCTCACTTTGACTCTCTCCACTGAGATCCACTCTGACACGTGGAAATGGCCACCTGATGAGTCTCAGAGTCATGGAGTGTCCTTTGATCAGCTCAGCATGTGGAAGCACAGACAGCACTCTCTCATTCTCAATTTCTCGCTCACTGTGTGACTCTCTCATTCTATCTCTGTGCTCCTATCAACAATCTCTAGAGGAAACTTAATGATGTCTCAGATATTCAGCCCAGCCACCCATAGTTGGGGCAGCAGTGAACAAGGCAAATGATTTGCCTGTCCTCTTGTTGCCACAGCCCAGGGTCAGAGAACATGTGGTGATAAGAAGAAACCGGTGCTCACGTGATCTGCAGGCTGCAGCTCCTTTTCACACGTGGAGTCTTGCGTAGTGTGCTGACCACACGGCAGGGCCACATGTGCCTCCACCGTTGGCTCAGCGTGCATGCTGGTGGGAAGCACCTGCCCTGAGGTCCCTTCTGAGTACAGGGCACTCAGTGTATCCCCCATGGTGTGCACTGTGTACAACTGCAGAGACAGGGACCAAGGGAGCCTTTGTCTTTCAGCCCCTTATGAGCCAGTTTGTGGACAAGTCAGAGCTGACCATATGAGGGACCCACTCAGGAGAGTGGGGAGCATGCGGTCAAAACATTCTCAAATAAGCACAGCCCCCCATCTCTGCTTGGCACTCCCTTTCCCTATGGCTTAGGGAAAAGCACTGACTGCACATTGGTCTCCAAGATGGCTCAGTGCCTAGTCTCAGCCCAGAGCTTCTTCTGCCTTGGGAGAGACCCAAGTGCTCTCAGTCTGCTCACCTCACTGTCATGGTGACCTAACCACCCCCAGCAAGTGAGGATTTGGACAGAGGCTCCAATGGGCTGAATTCCACGGGGCTTGAATGTCACTCCTAGCACTACTACACTGTCAAAATCTTGGACTGAAGCGAAAATCTCTCCTGGTTGAGTGCTCCTTTTCCTGCGTGTGTACTTATGAGCAGGGTGGAGCGGGCACCGTCCCAGCGCTGGCATATTTCTCTTATGTCCCTCTCTCTCTGTTTCTCTCTTAGTTTCTTCCTCCTAAGAACCACTCTGAGCAGAGGAAATTGCGAACCACTGTGTCTCACAGTCAGGGAGTGTCCAGCGATGATCTCAGCATGTGGAAGTACAGATAACACTCTCACTCTCTATTTCTCTCTCACTGTGTGACTGTCTCATTCCGTCTCTGTGCTCCTATCAACACTCTCTAGAGGAAACTTACTGATGTCTCAATCATTCAGCCCCACACCCCAGGCCCCATAGTTGTCCCAGAGTGGACAAGCCAAATGTTTTGTCTGGCGTCCCGTTTCACGGGCCCACTTGCAGAGGGCCTGTGGGCAGGAACAGGTGCTCACCTGCTCCACGGGTTTCAGCTCCTCCTCGCGCTTGGAGGTCTCCTCACTGGTCTTGGTACCTTGCAGGGCCACATGTTTTCCTTGCAAGGCCTCAGACTCCAAGCAGTTCGGGGGCACATGCCCAGAGGTCACGCCTGGGTACAGGCCACTTGGCGTGTCCCCCAATGTGCGCAGTGTGTTGACGGTGGATTTCTGCATAGACAGGGACACAGGGAGTGAAGCCTGAACCTCTGTGTAATTGCCCCTCATGAGTCCGTTGGTGGACATGTCATAGCTGACCAGATGAGGTACCCTCTCAGGAGCGTGGGAAGCACAACCTCTGAAACACTCTCCCTAGGGCCTCCAACTCTCTCTGCTACGTGCTCCCTCTGCTCGGGGATGAGGGAGAAACACTGACTGAACATTGGTCCCTAAAGTGGCTCAATGGCAAGACTCAGCCCAGAGCTTCTTCTGCCTTGGGAGAGACCCAAGTGCCCCCATGCTGTTCATCTCACAGTCATGGTGACCTATTCCAGCCTCAGGAAGTGAGGGTTTGGACAGAGGCTCCAAAGGGCTGAGTTCCATTATGTCTCACTTGTGTGTCACTTGTGTGTCACTCCTAGCACTACTCAGCTATAAAAAGCTTTGGAGTGAACTGCATAGCTCTCCTGACTTGTGTGCTCTTTTGCCCTGTGTGTTTACTTATGAGTACACAGGAGCTGGGACCCTTTCTTTCTTTCCTTCTATCTCCCACCTCTCTCTCTCTCTCTCTCTGTCTCTCTCTCTCTTTCTCACTTTGACTCTCTCCACTGAGATCCACTCTGACACGTGGAAATGGCCACCTGATGAGTCTCAGAGTCATGGAGTGTCCTTTGATCAGCTCAGCATGTGGAAGCACAGACAGCACTCTCTCACTCTCAATTTCTCGCTCACTGTGTGACTCTCTCATTCTATCTCTGTGCTCCTATCAACAATCTCTAGAGGAAACTTAATGATGTCTCAGATATTCAGCCCAGCCACCCATAGTTGGGGCAGCAGTGAACAAGGCAAATGATTTGCCTGTCCTCTTGTTGCCACAGCCCAAGGTCAGAGAACATGTGGTGATAGGAAGAAACCGGTGCTCACGTGATCTGCAGGCTGCAGCTCCTTTTCACACGTCGACTCTTGCATAGTGTGCTGAGCACAAGGCAGGGCCACATGTGCCTCCACCGTTGGCTCAGCGTGCATGCTGGTGGGAAGCACCTGCCCTGAGGTCCCTTCTGGGTACAGGGCACTCAGCGTGTCCCTCACGGTGTGCACTGTGTACAACTGCAGAGACAGGGACCGAGGGTGCCTTTGTCTAGCTGCCCCTTATGAGCCAGGTTGTGGACAAGTCAGAGCTGACCATATGTGAGACCCACTCAGCAGAGAAGGAAGCTTGTGTTCTGTAACATTCTCACCTAAGCCCCCCCAGCCCCCCATCTCTGCCTGGCGCTCCCTTTCCCTGTGGCTTAGGGAAAAGCACTGACTGCACATTGGTCCCCAAGATGGCTCAACGCCTAGTCTCAGCCCAGAGCTTCTTCTGCCTTGGGAGAGACCCAAGTGCACTCAGTCTGCTCACCTCACTGTCATGGTGACCTAACCACCCCCAGCAAGTGAGGATTTGGACAGAGGCTCCGAATCTGAATTCCACGGGGCTTGAATGTCACTCCTAGCACTACTCGGTTGTGACAAGCTTGGACTGAAGTGAAAATCTCTCCTGGTTGAGTGCTCCTTTTCCTGCATGTGTACTTATGAGCAGGGTGGAGCGGGCACCGTCCCAGCGCAGGCATATTTCTCTTACGTCCCTCTCTCTAAGTTTCTCTCTTAGTTTCTTCCTCCTAGGAACCACTCTGAGCAGAGGAAATTGCAAACCACTGTGTCTCACAGTCAGGGTTGTCCTGTGATGAGCTCAGCTTGTGGAAGTACAGATAACACTCTCACTCTCTATTTCTCTCTCACTGTGTGACTGTCTCATACCGTTTCTGTGCTCCTAACAACATCCTCTAGAGGAAACTTACTGATGTCTCAATCATTCAGCCCCGCCCCGAGCCCCCATAGTTGTGCCAGCAGTGGACAAACCAAATGTTTTGTCTGGCGTCCCGTTTCACGGGCCCACTTGCAGAGGGCCTGTGGCCAGGGACAGGTGCTCACCTGCTCCACGGGTTTCAGCTCCTCCTCGCGCTTGGAGTCCTCCTCACTGTTCTTGGTACCTTGCAGGGCCACATGTTTTCCCTGCAAGGCCTCTGACTCCATGCAGTTAGGGGGCTCATGCCCAGAGGTCACGCCTGGGTACAGGCCACTTGGCGTGTCCCCCAATGTGCGCAGTGTGTCGACGGTGGATTTCTGCAGAGACAGGGATACAGGGAGTGCAGCCCCAACCTCTGTGTAATTGGCCCTCATGAGCCCGTTGGTGGACGTGTCACAGCTGACCAGTTGAGGTACCCGTTCAGGAGCGTGGGAAGCACAACCTCTGAA
The DNA here is from genome assembly GCF_950295315.1 of Erinaceus europaeus. NCBI lineage: Eukaryota > Metazoa > Chordata > Mammalia > Eulipotyphla > Erinaceidae > Erinaceus > Erinaceus europaeus. Next base: position 41,636,836 of record NC_080175.1, on the reverse strand, counting down.
ACATTCTCCCTAGGGCCTCCAACTCTCTCTGCTCGGTGCTCCCTCTCCCCGGGGATGAGGGAGAAACACTGACTGAACATTGGTCCCTAAAGTGGCTCAATGGCAAGACTCAGCCCAGAGCTTCTTCTGCCTTGGGAGAGACCCAAGTGCCCCCATGCTGTTCATCTCACAGTCATGGTGACCTATTCCAGCCCCAGGAAGTGAGGGTTTGGACAGAGGCTCCAATGGGCTGAGTTCCATGAGGCTTGTGTGTCAATCCTAGCACTACTCAGCTATGAAAAGCTTTGGAGTGAACTGCATAGCTCTCCTGACTTGTGTGCTCTTTTGCCCTGTGTGTTTACTTATGAGTACACAGGAGCTGGGACCCTTTCTTTCTTTCCTTCTATCTCCCACCTCTCTCTCTCTCTCTCTGTCTCTCTCTCTCTTTCTCACTTTGACTCTCTCCACTGAGATCCACTCTGACACGTGGAAATGGCCACCTGATGAGTCTCAGAGTCATGGAGTGTCCTTTGATCAGCTCAGCATGTGGAAGCACAGACAGCACTCTCTCACTCTCAATTTCTCGCTCACTGTGTGACTCTCTCATTCTATCTCTGTGCTCCTATCAACAATCTCTAGAGGAAACTTAATGATGTCTCAGATATTCAGCCCAGCCACCCATAGTTGGGGCAGCAGTGAACAAGGCAAATGATTTGCCTGTCCTCTTGGTGCCACAGCCCAAGGTCAGAGAACATGTGGTGATAGGAAGAAACCGGTGCTCACGTGATCTGCAGGCTGCAGCTCCTTTTCACACGTCGACTCTTGCATAGTGTGCTGAGCACAAGGCAGAGCCACATGTGCCTCCACCGTTGGCTCAGCGTGCATGCTGGTGGGAATCACCTGCCCTGAGGTCCCTTCTGGGTACAGGGCACTCAGCGTGTCCCTCACGGTGTGCACTGTGTACAACTGCAGAGACAGGGACCGAGGGTGCCTTTGTCTAGCTGCCCCTTATGAGCCAGGTTGTGGACAAGTCAGAGCTGACCATATGAGAGACCCACTCAGCAGAGCGGGAAGCTTGTGGTCTGAAACATTCTCACCTAAGCCCCCCCAGCCCCCCATCTCTGCCTGGCGCTCCCTTTCCCTGTGGCTTAGGGAAAAGCACTGACTGCACATTGGTCCCCAAGATGGCTCAGCGCCTAGTCTCAGCCCAGAGCTTCTTCTGCCTTGGGAGAGACCCAAGTGCACTCAGTCTGCTCACCTCACTGTCATGGTGACCTAACCACCCCCAGCAAGTGAGGATTTGGACAGAGGCTCCGAATCTGAATTGCACGGGGCTTGAATGTCACTCCTAGCACTACTCGGTTGTGACAAGCTTGGACTGAAGTGAAAATCTCTCCTGGTTGAGTGCTCCTTTTCCTGCGTGTGTACTTATGAGCAGGGTGGAGCGGGCACCGTCCCAGCGCTGGCATATTTCTCTTACGTCCCTCTCTCTCTGTTTCTCTCTTAGTTTCTTCCTCCTAAGAACCACTCTGAGCAGAGGAAATTGCGAACCACTGTGTCTCACAGTCAGGGTTGTCCTGTGATGAGCTCAGCATGTGGAAGTACAGACAACACTCTCACTCTCTATTTCTCTCTCACTGTGTGACTGTCTCATTCCGTCTCTGTGCTCCTATCAACACTCTCTAGAGGAAACTTACTGATGTCTCAATCATTCAGCCCCGCCCCGAGCCCCCATAGTTGTGCCAGCAGTGGACAAGCCAAATGTTTTGTCTGGCGTCCCGTTTCACGGGCCCACTTGCAGAGGGCCTGTGGCCAGGGACAGGTGCTCACCTGCTCCACGGGTTTCAGCTCCTCCTCGCGCTTGGAGTCCTCCTCACTGTTCTTGGTACCTTGCAGGGCCACATGTTTTCCCTGCAAGGCCTCTGACTCCATGCAGTTAGGGGGCTCATGCCCAGAGGTCACGCCTGGGTACAGGCCACTTGGCGTGTCCCCCAATGTGAGCAGTTTGTCGACGGTGGATTTCTGCAGAGACAGGGATACAGGGAGTGCAGCCCGAACCTCTGTGTTATTGCCCCTCATGAGCCCGTTGCTGGACGTGTCACAGCTGACCAGGTGAGGTACCCGCTCAGGAGCATGGGAAGCACAACCTCTGAAACATTGTCCCTAGGGCCTCCAACTCTCTCTGCTCGGTGCTCCCTCTCCCCGGGGATGAGGGAGAAACACTGACTGAACATTGGTCCCTAAAGTGGCTCAATGGCAAGACTCAGCCCAGAGCGTCTTCTGCGTTGGGAGAGACCCAAGTGCCCCCACGCTGTTCATCTCACAGTCATGGTGACCTATTCCAGCCCCAGGAAGTGAGGGTTTGGACAGAGGCTCCAATGGGCTGAGTTCCATGAGGCTTGTGTGTCAATCCTAGCACTACTCAGCTATGAAAAGCTTTGGAGTGAACTGCATAGCTCTCCTGACTTGTGTGCTCTTTTGCCCTGTGTGTTTACTTATGAGTACACAGGAGCTCGGAACCTTTCTTTCTTTCTTTCTATCTCCCACCTCTCTCTCTCTCTCTTTCTCTCTCTCTCTCTCTTTCTCACTTTGACTCTCTCCACTGAGATCCACTCTGACACGTGGAAATGGCCACCTGATGAGTCTCAGAGTCATGGAGTGTCCTTTGATCAGCTCAGCATGTGGAAGCACAGACAGCACTCTCTCACTCTCAATTTCTCGCTCACTGTGTGACTCTCTCATTCTATCTCTGTGCTCCTATCAACAATCTCTAGAGGAAACTTAATGATGTCTCAGATATTCAGCCCAGCCACCCATAGTTGGGGCAGCAGTGAACAAGGCAAATGATTTGCCTGTCCTCTTGTTGCCACAGCCCAAGGTCAGAGAACATGTGGTGATAGGAAGAAACCGGTGCTCACGTGATCTGCAGGCTGCAGCTCCTTTTCACACGTCGACTCTTGCATAGTGTGCTGAGCACAAGGCAGAGCCACATGTGCCTCCACCGTTGGCTCAGCGTGCATGCTGGTGGGAATCACCTGCCCTGAGGTCCCTTCTGGGTACAGGGCACTCAGCCTGTCCCTCACGGTGTGCACTGTGTACAACTGCAGAGACAGGGACAGAGGGTGCCTTTGTCTAACTGCCCCTTATGAGCCAGGTTGTGGACAAGTCAGAGCTGACCATATGAGAGACCCACTCAGCAGAGCGGGAAGCTTGTGGTCTGAAACATTCTCACCTAAGCCCCCCCAGCCCCCCATCTCTGCCTGGCGCTCCCTTTCCCTGTGGCTTAGGGAAAAGCACTGACTGCACATTGGTCCCCAAGATGGCTCAGCGCCTAGTCTCAGCCCAGAGCTTCTTCTGCCTTGGGAGAGACCCAAGTGCACTCAGTCTGCTCACCTCACTGTCATGGTGACCTAACCACCCCCAGCAAGTGAGGATTTGGACAGAGGCTCCGAATCTGAATTCCACGGGGCTTGAATGTCACTCCTAGCACTACTCGGTTGTGAAAAGCTTGGACTGAAGTGAAAATCTCTCCTGGTTGAGTGCTACTTTTCCTGCGTGTGTACTTATGAGCAGGGTGGAGCGGGCACCGTCCCAGCGCTGGCATATTTCTCTTACGTCCCTCTCTCTCTGTTTCTCTCTTAGTTTCTTCCTCCTAAGAACCACTCTGAGCAGAGGAAATTGCGAACCACTGTGTCTCACAGTCAGGGTTGTCCTGTGATGAGCTCAGCATGTGGAAGTACAGACAACACTCTCACTCTCTATTTCTCTCTCACTGTGTGACTGTCTCATTCCGTCTCTGTGCTCCTATCAACACTCTCTAGAGGAAACTTACTGATGTCTCAATCATTCAGCCCCGCCCCGAGCCCCCATAGTTGTGCCAGCAGTGGACAAGCCAAATGTTTTGTCTGGTGTCCCGTTTCACGGGCCCACTTGCAGAGGGCCTGTGGCCAGGGACAGGTGCTCACCTGCTCCACGGGTTTCAGCTCCTCCTCGCGCTTGGAGTCCTCCTCACTGTTCTTGGTACCTTGCAGGGCCACATGTTTTCCCTGCAAGGCCTCTGACTCCATGCAGTTAGGGGGCTCATGCCCAGAGGTCACGCCTGGGTACAGGCCACTTGGCGTGTCCCCCAATGTGCGCAGTTTGTCGACGGTGGATTTCTGCAGAGACAGGGATACAGGGAGTGCAGCCCGAACCTCTGTGTAATTGCCCCTCATGAGCCCGTTGCTGGACGTGTCACAGCTGACCAGATGAGGTACCCGCTCAGGAGCGTGGGAAGCACAACCTCTGAAACATTCTCCCTAGGGCCTCCAACTCTCTCTGCTCGGTGCTCCCTCTCCCCGGGGATGAGGGAGAAACACTGACTGAACATTGGTCCCTAAAGTGGCTCAATGGCAAGACTCAGCCCAGAGCTTCTTCTGCCTTGGGAGAGACCCAAGTGCCCCCATGCTGTTCATCTCACAGTCATGGTGACCTATTCCAGCCCCAGGAAGTGAGGGTTTGGACAGAGGCTCCAATGGGCTGAGTTCCATGAGGCTTGTGTGTCAATCCTAGCACTACTCAGCTATGAAAAGCTTTGGAGTGAACTGCATAGCTCTCCTGACTTGTGTGCTCTTTTGCCCTGTGTGTTTACTTATGAGTACACAGGAGCTGGGAACCTTTCTTTCTTTCTTTCTATCTCCCACCTCTCCCTCTCTCTCTCTGTCTCTCTCTCTCTTTCTCACTTTGACTCTCTCCACTGAGATCCACTCTGACACGTGGAAATGGCCACCTGATGAGTCTCAGAGTCATGGAGTGTCCTTTGATCAGCTCAGCATGTGGAAGCACAGACAGCACTCTCTCACTCTCAATTTCTCGCTCACTGTGTGACTCTCTCATTCTATCTCTGTGCTCCTATCAACAATCTCTAGAGGAAACTTAATGATGTCTCAGATATTCAGCCCAGCCACCCATAGTTGGGGCAGCAGTGAACAAGGCAAATGATTTGCCTGTCCTCTTGTTGCCACAGCCCAAGGTCAGAGAACATGTGATGATAGGAAGAAACCGGTGCTCACGTGATCTGCAGGCTGCAGCTCCTTTTCACACGTCGACTCTTGCATAGTGTGCTGAACACAAGGCAGAGCCACATGTGCCTCCACCGTTGGCTCAGCGTGCATGCTGGTGGGAATCACCTGCCCTGAGGTCCCTTCTGGGTACAGGGCACTCAGCCTGTCCCTCACGGTGTGCACTGTGTACAACTGCAGAGACAGGGACAGAGGGTGCCTTTGTCTAACTGCCCCTTATGAGCCAGGTTGTGGACAAGTCAGAGCTGACCATATGAGAGACCCACTCAGCAGAGCGGGAAGCTTGTGGTCTGAAACATTCTCACCTAAGCCCCCCCAGCCCCCCATCTCTGCCTGGCGCTCCCTTTCCCTGTGGCTTAGGGAAAAGCACTGACTGCACATTGGTCCCCAAGATGGCTCAGCGCCTAGTCTCAGCCCAGAGCTTCTTCTGCCTTGGGAGAGACCCAAGTGCACTCAGTCTGCTCACCTCACTGTCATGGTGACCTAACCACCCCCAGCAAGTGAGGATTTGGACAGAGGCTCCGAATCTGAATTGCACGGGGCTTGAATGTCACTCCTAGCACTACTCGGTTGTGACAAGCTTGGACTGAAGTGAAAATCTCTCCTGGTTGAGTGCTCCTTTTCCTGCGTGTGTACTTATGAGCAGGGTGGAGCGGGCACCGTCCCAGCGCTGGCATATTTCTCTTACGTCCCTCTCTCTCTGTTTCTCTCTTAGTTTCTTCCTCCTAAGAACCACTCTGAGCAGAGGAAATTGCGAACCACTGTGTCTCACAGTCAGGGTTGTCCTGTGATGAGCTCAGCATGTGGAAGTACAGACAACACTCTCACTCTCTATTTCTCTCTCACTGTGTGACTGTCTCATTCCGTCTCTGTGCTCCTATCAACACTCTCTAGAGGAAACTTACTGATGTCTCAATCATTCAGCCCCGCCCCGAGCCCCCATAGTTGTGCCAGCAGTGGACAAGCCAAATGTTTTGTCTGGCGTCCCGTTTCACGGGCCCACTTGCAGAGGGCCTGTGGCCAGGGACAGGTGCTCACCTGCTCCACGGGTTTCAGCTCCTCCTCGCGCTTGGAGTCCTCCTCACTGTTCTTGGTACCTTGCAGGGCCACATGTTTTCCCTGCAAGGCCTCTGACTCCATGCAGTTAGGGGGCTCATGACCAGAGGTCACGCCTGGGTACAGGCCACTTGGCGTGTCCCCGAATGTGCGCAGTTTGTCGACGGTGGATTTCTGCAGAGACAGGGATACAGGGAGTGCAGCCTGAACCTCTGTGTAATTGCCCCTCATGAGCCCGTTGCTGGACGTGTCACAGCTGACCAGATGAGGTACCCGCTCAGGAGCGTGGGAAGCACAACCTCTGAAACATTCTCCCTAGGGCCTCCAACTCTCTCTGCTCGGTGCTCCCTCTCCCCGGGGATGAGGGAGAAACACTGACTGAACATTGGTCCCTAAAGTGGCTCAATGGCAAGACTCAGCCCAGAGCGTCTTCTGCGTTGGGAGAGACCCAAGTGCCCCCACGCTGTTCATCTCACAGTCATGGTGACCTATTCCAGCCCCAGGAAGTGAGGGTTTGGACAGAGGCTCCAATGGGCTGAGTTCCATGAGGCTTGTGTGTCAATCCTAGCACTACTCAGCTATGAAAAGCTTTGGAGTGAACTGCATAGCTCTCCTGACTTGTGTGCTCTTTTGCCCTGTGTGTTTACTTATGAGTACACAGGAGCTCGGAACCTTTCTTTCTTTCTTTCTATCTCCCACCTCTCTCTCTCTCTCTTTCTCTCTCTCTCTCTCTTTCTCACTTTGACTCTCTCCACTGAGATCCACTCTGACACGTGGAAATGGCCACCTGATGAGTCTCAGAGTCATGGAGTGTCCTTTGATCAGCTCAGCATGTGGAAGCACAGACAGCACTCTCTCACTCTCAATTTCTCGCTCACTGTGTGACTCTCTCATTCTATCTCTGTGCTCCTATCAACAATCTCTAGAGGAAACTTAATGATGTCTCAGATATTCAGCCCAGCCACCCATAGTTGGGGCAGCAGTGAACAAGGCAAATGATTTGCCTGTCCTCTTGTTGCCACAGCCCAAGGTCAGAGAACATGTGGTGATAGGAAGAAACCGGTGCTCACGTGATCTGCAGGCTGCAGCTCCTTTTCACACGTCGACTCTTGCATAGTGTGCTGAGCACAAGGCAGAGCCACATGTGCCTCCACCGTTGGCTCAGCGTGCATGCTGGTGGGAATCACCTGCCCTGAGGTCCCTTCTGGGTACAGGGCACTCAGCGTGTCCCTCACGGTGTGCACTGTGTACAACTGCAGAGACAGGGACCGAGGGTGCCTTTGTCTAACTGCCCCTTATGAGCCAGGTTGTGGACAAGTCAGAGCTGACCATATGAGAGACCCACTCAGCAGAGCGGGAAGCTTGTGGTCTGAAACATTCTCACTTAAGCCCCCCCAGCCCCCCATCTCTGCCTGGAGCTCCCTTTCCCTGTGGCTTAGGGAAAAGCACTGACTGCATATTGGTCCCCAAGATGGCTCAGCGCCTAGTCTCAGCCCAGAGCTTCTTCTGCCTTGGGAGAGACCCAAGTGCACTCAGTTTGCTCACCTCACTGTCATGGTGACCTAACCACCCCCAGCAAGTGAGGATTTGGACAGAGGCTCCGAATCTGAAATGCACGGGGCTTGAATGTCACTCCTAGCACTACTCGGTTGTGACAAGCTTGGACTGAAGTGAAAATCTCTCCTGGTTGAGTGCTCCTTTTCCTGCGTGTGTACTTATGAGCAGGGTGGAGCGGGCACCGTCCCAGCGCTGGCATATTTCTCTTACGTCCCTCTCTCTCTGTTTCTCTCTTAGTTTCTTCCTCCTAAGAACCACTCTGAGCAGAGGAAATTGGGAACCACTGTGTCTCACAGTCAGGGTTGTCCTGTGATGAGCTCAGCATGTGGAAGTACAGACAACACTCTCACTCTCTATTTCTCTCTCACTGTGTGACTGTCTCATTCCGTCTCTGTGCTCCTATCAACACTCTCTAGAGGAAACTTACTGATGTCTCAATCATTCAGCCCCTCCCCGAGCCCCCATAGTTGTGCCAGCAGTGGACAAGCCAAATGTTTTGTCTGGCGTCCCGTTTCACGGGCCCACTTGCAGAGGGCCTGTGGCCAGGGACAGGTGCTCACCTGCTCCACGGGTTTCAGCTCCTCCTCGCGCTTGGAGTCCTCCTCACTGTTCTTGGTACCTTGCAGGGCCACATGTTTTCCCTGCAAGGCCTCTGACTCCATGCAGTTAGGGGGCTCATGCCCAGAGGTCACGCCTGGGTACAGGCCACTTGGCGTGTCCCCCAATGTGAGCAGTTTGTCGACGGTGGATTTCTGCAGAGACAGGGATACAGGGAGTGCAGCCCGAACCTCTGTGTAATTGCCCCTCATGAGCCCGTTGCTGGACGTGTCACAGCTGACCAGATGAGGTACCCGCTCAGGAGCGTGGGAAGCACAACCTCTGAAACATTGTCCCTAGGGCCTCCAACTCTCTCTGCTCGGTGCTCCCTCTCCCCGGGGATGAGGGAGAAACACTGACTGAACATTGGTCCCTAAAGTGGCTCAATGGCAAGACTCAGCCCAGAGCGTCTTCTGCGTTGGGAGAGACCCAAGTGCCCCCACGCTGTTCATCTCACAGTCATGGTGACCTATTCCAGCCCCAGGAAGTGAGGGTTTGGACAGAGGCTCCAATGGGCTGAGTTCCATGAGGCTTGTGTGTCAATCCTAGCACTACTCAGCTATGAAAAGCTTTGGAGTGAACTGCATAGCTCTCCTGACTTGTGTGCTCTTTTGCCCTGTGTGTTTACTTATGAGTACACAGGAGCTGGGAACCTTTCTTTCTTTCTTTCTATCTCCCACCTCTCCCTCTCTCTCTCTGTCTCTCTCTCTCTTTCTCACTTTGACTCTCTCCACTGAGATCCACTCTGACACGTGGAAATGGCCACCTGATGAGTCTCAGAGTCATGGAGTGTCCTTTGATCAGCTCAGCATGTGGAAGCACAGACAGCACTCTCTCACTCTCAATTTCTCGCTCACTGTGTGACTCTCTCATTCTATCTCTGTGCTCCTATCAACAATCTCTAGAGGAAACTTAATGATGTCTCAGATATTCAGCCCAGCCACCCATAGTTGGGGCAGCAGTGAACAAGGCAAATGATTTGCCTGTCCTCTTGTTGCCACAGCCCAAGGTCAGAGAACATGTGGTGATAGGAAGAAACCGGTGCTCACGTGATCTGCAGGCTGCAGCTCCTTTTCACACGTCGACTCTTGCATAGTGTGCTGAACACAAGGCAGAGCCACATGTGCCTCCACCGTTGGCTCAGCGTGCATGCTGGTGGGAATCACCTGCCCTGAGGTCCCTTCTGGGTACAGGGCACTCAGCCTGTCCCTCACGGTGTGCACTGTGTACAACTGCAGAGACAGGGACAGAGGGTGCCTTTGTCTAACTGCCCCTTATGAGCCAGGTTGTGGACAAGTCAGAGCTGACCATATGAGAGACCCACTCAGCAGAGCGGGAAGCTTGTGGTCTGAAACATTCTCACCTAAGCCCCCCCAGCCCCCCATCTCTGCCTGGCGCTCCCTTTCCCTGTGGCTTAGGGAAAAGCACTGACTGCACATTGGTCCCCAAGATGGCTCAGCGCCTAGTCTCAGCCCAGAGCTTCTTCTGCCTTGGGAGAGACCCAAGTGCACTCAGTCTGCTCACCTCACTGTCATGGTGACCTAACCACCCCCAGCAAGTGAGGATTTGGACAGAGGCTCCGAATCTGAATTGCACGGGGCTTGAATGTCACTCCTAGCACTACTCGGTTGTGACAAGCTTGGACTGAAGTGAAAATCTCTCCTGGTTGAGTGCTCCTTTTCCTGCGTGTGTACTTATGAGCAGGGTGGAGCGGGCACCGTCCCAGCGCTGGCATATTTCTCTTACGTCCCTCTCTCTCTGTTTCTCTCTTAGTTTCTTCCTCCTAAGAACCACTCTGAGCAGAGGAAATTGCGAACCACTGTGTCTCACAGTCAGGGTTGTCCTGTGATGAGCTCAGCATGTGGAAGTACAGACAACACTCTCACTCTCTATTTCTCTCTCACTGTGTGACTGTCTCATTCCGTCTCTGTGCTCCTATCAACACTCTCTAGAGGAAACTTACTGATGTCTCAATCATTCAGCCCCGCCCCGAGCCCCCATAGTTGTGCCAGCAGTGGACAAGCCAAATGTTTTGTCTGGCGTCCCGTTTCACGGGCCCACTTGCAGAGGGCCTGTGGCCAGGGACAGGTGCTCACCTGCTCCACGGGTTTCAGCTCCTCCTCGCGCTTGGAGTCCTCCTCACTGTTCTTGGTACCTTGCAGGGCCACATGTTTTCCCTGCAAGGCCTCTGACTCCATGCAGTTAGGGGGCTCATGACCAGAGGTCACGCCTGGGTACAGGCCACTTGGCGTGTCCCCGAATGTGCGCAGTTTGTCGACGGTGGATTTCTGCAGAGACAGGGATACAGGGAGTGCAGCCTGAACCTCTGTGTAATTGCCCCTCATGAGCCCGTTGCTGGACGTGTCACAGCTGACCAGATGAGGTACCCGCTCAGGAGCGTGGGAAGCACAACCTCTGAAACATTGTCCCTAGGGCCTCCAACTCTCTCTGCTCGGTGCTCCCTCTCCCCGGGGATGAGGGAGAAACACTGACTGAACATTGGTCCCTAAAGTGGCTCAATGGCAAGACTCAGCCCAGAGCGTCTTCTGCGTTGGGAGAGACCCAAGTGCCCCCACGCTGTTCATCTCACAGTCATGGTGACCTATTCCAGCCCCAGGAAGTGAGGGTTTGGACAGAGGCTCCAATGGGCTGAGTTCCATGAGGCTTGTGTGTCAATCCTAGCACTACTCAGCTATGAAAAGCTTTGGAGTGAACTGCATAGCTCTCCTGACTTGTGTGCTCTTTTGCCCTGTGTGTTTACTTATGAGTACACAGGAGCTCGGAACCTTTCTTTCTTTCTTTCTATCTCCCACCTCTCTCTCTCTCTCTTTCTCTCTCTCTCTCTCTTTCTCACTTTGACTCTCTCCACTGAGATCCACTCTGACACGTGGAAATGGCCACCTGATGAGTCTCAGAGTCATGGAGTGTCCTTTGATCAGCTCAGCATGTGGAAGCACAGACAGCACTCTCTCACTCTCAATTTCTCGCTCACTGTGTGACTCTCTCATTCTATCTCTGTGCTCCTATCAACAATCTCTAGAGGAAACTTAATGATGTCTCAGATATTCAGCCCAGCCACCCATAGTTGGGGCAGCAGTGAACAAGGCAAATGATTTGCCTGTCCTCTTGTTGCCACAGCCCAAGGTCAGAGAACATGTGGTGATAGGAAGAAACCGGTGCTCACGTGATCTGCAGGCTGCAGCTCCTTTTCACACGTCGACTCTTGCATAGTGTGCTGAGCACAAGGCAGAGCCACATGTGCCTCCACCGTTGGCTCAGCGTGCATGCTGGTGGGAATCACCTGCCCTGAGGTCCCTTCTGGGTACAGGGCACTCAGCGTGTCCCTCACGGTGTGCACTGTGTACAACTGCAGAGACAGGGACCGAGGGTGCCTTTGTCTAACTGCCCCTTATGAGCCAGGTTGTGGACAAGTCAGAGCTGACCTTATGAGAGACCCACTCAGCAGAGCGGGAAGCTTGTGGTCTGAAACATTCTCACTTAAGCCCCCCCAGCCCCCCATCTCTGCCTGGAGCTCCCTTTCCCTGTGGCTTAGGGAAAAGCACTGACTGCACATTGGTCCCCAAGATGGCTCAGCGCCTAGTCTCAGCCCAGAGCTTCTTCTGCCTTGGGAGAGACCCAAGTGCACTCAGTCTGCTCACCTCACTGTCATGGTGACCTAACCACCCCCAGCAAGTGAGGATTTGGACAGAGGCTCCGAATCTGAAATGCACGGGGCTTGAATGTCACTCCTAGCACTACTCGGTTGTGACAAGCTTGGACTGAAGTGAAAATCTCTCCTGGTTGAGTGCTCCTTTTCCTGCGTGTGTACTTATGAGCAGGGTGGAGCGGGCACCGTCCCAGCGCTGGCATATTTCTCTTACGTCCCTCTCTCTCTGTTTCTCTCTTAGTTTCTTCCTCCTAAGAACCACTCTGAGCAGAGGAAATTGGGAACCACTGTGTCTCACAGTCAGGGTTGTCCTGTGATGAGCTCAGCATGTGGAAGTACAGACAACACTCTCACTCTCTATTTCTCTCTCACTGTGTGACTGTCTCATTCCGTCTCTGTGCTCCTATCAACACTCTCTAGAGGAAACTTACTGATGTCTCAATCATTCAGCCCCTCCCCGAGCCCCCATAGTTGTGCCAGCAGTGGACAAGCCAAATGTTTTGTCTGGCGTCCCGTTTCACGGGCTCACTTGCAGAGGGCCTGTGGCCAGGGACAGGTGCTCACCTGCTCCACGGGTTTCAGCTCCTCCTCGCGCTTGGAGTCCTCCTCACTGTTCTTGGTACCTTGCAGGGCCACATGTTTTCCCTGCAAGGCCTCTGACTCCATGCAGTTAGGGGGCTGATGCCCAGAGGTCACGCCTGGGTACAGGCCACTTGGCGTGTCCCCCAATGTGAGCAGTTTGTCGACGGTGGATTTCTGCAGAGACAGGGATACAGGGAGTGCAGCCCGAACCTCTGTGTAATTGCCCCTCATGAGCCCGTTGCTGGACGTGTCACAGCTGACCAGGTGAGGTACCCGCTCAGGAGCGTGGGAAGCACAACCTCTGAAACATTGTCCCTAGGGCCTCCAACTCTCTCTGCTCGGTGCTCCCTCTCCCCGGGGATGAGGGAGAAACACTGACTGAACATTGGTCCCTAAAGTGGCTCAATGGCAAGACTCAGCCCAGAGCGTCTTCTGCGTTGGGAGAGACCCAAGTGCCCCCACGCTGTTCATCTCACAGTCATGGTGACCTATTCCAGCCCCAGGAAGTGAGGGTTTGGACAGAGGCTCCAATGGGCTGAGTTCCATGAGGCTTGTGTGTCAATCCTAGCACTACTCATCTATGAAAAGCTTTGGAGTGAACTGCATAGCTCTCCTGACTTGTGTGCTCTTTTGCCCTGTGTGTTTACTTATGAGTACACAGGAGCTGGGAACCTTTCTTTCTTTCTTTCTTTCTATCTCCCACCTCTCTCTCTATCTCTCTTTCTCTCTCTCTCTCTCTTTCTCACTTTGACTCTCTCCACTGAGATCCACTCTGACACGTGGAAATGGCCACCTGATGAGTCTCAGAGTCATGGAGTGTCCTTTGATCAGCTCAGCATGTGGAAGCACAGACAGCACTCTCTCACTCTCAATTTCTCGCTCACTGTGTGACTCTCTCATTCTATCTCTGTGCTCCTATCAACAATCTCTAGAGGAAACTTAATGATGTCTCAGATATTCAGCCCAGCCACCCATAGTTGGGGCAGCAGTGAACAAGGCAAATGATTTGCCTGTCCTCTTGTTGCCACAGCCCAAGGTCAGAGAACATGTGGTGATAGGAAGAAACCGGTGCTCACGTGATCTGCAGGCTGCAGCTCCTTTTCACACGTCGACTCTTGCATAGTGTGCTGAACACAAGGCAGAGCCACATGTGCCTCCACCGTTGGCTCAGCGTGCATGCTGGTGGGAATCACCTGCCCTGAGGTCCCTTCTGGGTACAGGGCACTCAGCCTGTCCCTCACGGTGTGCACTGTGTACAACTGCAGAGACAGGGACAGAGGGTGCCTTTGTCTAACTGCCCCTTATGAGCCAGGTTGTGGACAAGTCAGAGCTGACCATATGAGAGACCCACTCAGCAGAGCGGGAAGCTTGTGGTCTGAAACATTCTCACCTAAGCCCCCCCAGCCCCCCATCTCTGCCTGGCGCTCCCTTTCCCTGTGGCTTAGGGAAAAGCACTGACTGCACATTGGTCCCCAAGATGGCTCAGCGCCTAGTCTCAGCCCAGAGCTTCTTCTGCCTTGGGAGAGACCCAAGTGCACTCAGTCTGCTCACCTCACTGTCATGGTGACCTAACCACCCCCAGCAAGTGAGGATTTGGACAGAGGCTCCGAATCTGAATTGCACGGGGCTTGAATGTCACTCCTAGCACTACTCGGTTGTGACAAGCTTGGACTGAAGTGAAAATCTCTCCTGGTTGAGTGCTCCTTTTCCTGCGTGTGTACTTATGAGCAGGGTGGAGCGGGCACCGTCCCAGCGCTGGCATATTTCTCTTACGTCCCTCTCTCTCTGTTTCTCTCTTAGTTTCTTCCTCCTAAGAACCACTCTGAGCAGAGGAAATTGCGAACCACTGTGTCTCACAGTCAGGGTTGTCCTGTGATGAGCTCAGCATGTGGAAGTACAGACAACACTCTCACTCTCTATTTCTCTCTCACTGTGTGACTGTCTCATTCCGTCTCTGTGCTCCTATCAACACTCTCTAGAGGAAACTTACTGATGTCTCAATCATTCAGCCCCGCCCCGAGCCCCCATAGTTGTGCCAGCAGTGGACAAGCCAAATGTTTTGTCTGGCGTCCCGTTTCACGGGCCCACTTGCAGAGGGCCTGTGGCCAGGGACAGGTGCTCACCTGCTCCACGGGTTTCAGCTCCTCCTCGCGCTTGGAGTCCTCCTCACTGTTCTTGGTACCTTGCAGGGCCACATGTTTTCCCTGCAAGGCCTCTGACTCCATGCAGTTAGGGGGCTCATGCCCAGAGGTCACGCCTGGGTACAGGCCACTTGGCGTGTCCCCCAATGTGCGCAGTTTGTCGACGGTGGATTTCTGCAGAGACAGGGATACAGGGAGTGCAGCCCGAACCTCTGTGTAATTGCCCCTCATGAGCCCGTTGCTGGACGTGTCACAGCTGACCAGATGAGGTACCCGCTCAGGAGCGTGGGAAGCACAACCTCTGAAACATTGTCCCTAGGGCCTCCAACTCTCTCTGCTCGGTGCTCCCTCTCCCCGGGGATGAGGGAGAAACACTGACTGAACATTGGTCCCTAAAGTGGCTCAATGGCAAGACTCAGCCCAGAGCGTCTTCTGCGTTGGGAGAGACCCAAGTGCCCCCACGCTGTTCATCTCACAGTCATGGTGACCTATTCCAGCCCCAGGAAGTGAGGGTTTGGACAGAGGCTCCAATGGGCTGAGTTCCATGAGGCTTGTGTGTCAATCCTAGCACTACTCAGCTATGAAAAGCTTTGGAGTGAACTGCATAGCTCTCCTGACTTGTGTGCTCTTTTGCCCTGTGTGTTTACTTATGAGTACACAGGAGCTCGGAACCTTTCTTTCTTTCTTTCTATCTCCCACCTCTCTCTCTCTCTCTTTCTCTCTCTCTCTCTCTTTCTCACTTTGACTCTCTCCACTGAGATCCACTCTGACACGTGGAAATGGCCACCTGATGAGTCTCAGAGTCATGGAGTGTCCTTTGATCAGCTCAGCATGTGGAAGCACAGACAGCACTCTCTCACTCTCAATTTCTCGCTCACTGTGTGACTCTCTCATTCTATCTCTGTGCTCCTATCAACAATCTCTAGAGGAAACTTAATGATGTCTCAGATATTCAGCCCAGCCACCCATAGTTGGGGCAGCAGTGAACAAGGCAAATGATTTGCCTGTCCTCTTGTTGCCACAGCCCAAGGTCAGAGAACATGTGGTGATAGGAAGAAACCGGTGCTCACGTGATCTGCAGGCTGCAGCTCCTTTTCACACGTCGACTCTTGCATAGTGTGCTGAGCACAAGGCAGAGCCACCTGTGCCTCCACCGTTGGCTCAGCGTGCATGCTGGTGGGAATCACCTGCCCTGAGGTCCCTTCTGGGTACAGGGCACTCAGCGTGTCCCTCACGGTGTGCACTGTGTACAACTGCAGAGACAGGGACCGAGGGTGCCTTTGTCTAACTGCCCCTTATGAGCCAGGTTGTGGACAAGTCAGAGCTGACCATATGAGAGACCCACTCAGCAGAGCGGGAAGCTTGTGGTCTGAAACATTCTCACCTAAGCCCCCCCAGCCCCCCATCTCTGCCTGGCGCTCCCTTTCCCTGTGGCTTAGGGAAAAGCACTGACTGCACATTGGTCCCCAAGATGGCTCAGCGCCTAGTCTCAGCCCAGAGCTTCTTCTGCCTTGGGAGAGACCCAAGTGCACTCAGTCTGCTCACCTCACTGTCATGGTGACCTAACCACCCCCAGCAAGTGAGGATTTGGACAGAGGCTCCGAATCTGAATTGCACGGGGCTTGAATGTCACTCCTAGCACTACTCGGTTGTGACAAGCTTGGACTGAAGTGAAAATCTCTCCTGGTTGAGTGCTCCTTTTCCTGCGTGTGTACTTATGAGCAGGGTGGAGCGGGCACCGTCCCAGCGCTGGCATATTTCTCTTACGTCCCTCTCTCTCTGTTTCTCTCTTAGTTTCTTCCTCCTAAGAACCACTCTGAGCAGAGGAAATTGCGAACCACTGTGTCTCACAGTCAGGGTTGTCCTGTGATGAGCTCAGCATGTGGAAGTACAGACAACACTCTCACTCTCTATTTCTCTCTCACTGTGTGACTGTCTCATTCCGTCTCTGTGCTCCTATCAACACTCTCTAGAGGAAACTTACTGATGTCTCAATCATTCAGCCCCGCCCCGAGCCCCCATAGTTGTGCCAGCAGTGGACAAGCCAAATGTTTTGTCTGGCGTCCCGTTTCACGGGCCCACTTGCAGAGGGCCTGTGGCCAGGGACAGGTGCTCACCTGCTCCACGGGTTTCAGCTCCTCCTCGCGCTTGGAGTCCTCCTCACTGTTCTTGGTACCTTGCAGGGCCACATGTTTTCCCTGCAAGGCCTCTGACTCCATGCAGTTAGGGGGCTCATGCCCAGAGGTCACGCCTGGGTACAGGCCACTTGGCGTGTCCCCCAATGTGCGCAGTTTGTCGACGGTGGATTTCTGCAGAGACAGGGATACAGGGAGTGCAGCCCGAACCTCTGTGTAATTGCCCCTCATGAGCCCGTTGCTGGACGTGTCACAGCAGACCAGATGAGGTACCCGCTCAGGAGCGTGGGAAGCACAACCTCTGAAACATTGTCCCTAGGGCCTCCAACTCTCTCTGCTCGGTGTTCCCTCTCCCCGGGGATGAGGGAGAAACACTGACTGAACATTGGTCCCTAAAGTGGCTCAATGGCAAGACTCAGCCCAGAGCGTCTTCTGCG
Source organism: Erinaceus europaeus (assembly GCF_950295315.1). Taxonomy (NCBI): domain Eukaryota; kingdom Metazoa; phylum Chordata; class Mammalia; order Eulipotyphla; family Erinaceidae; genus Erinaceus; species Erinaceus europaeus. Next base: position 41,619,625 of record NC_080175.1, on the reverse strand, counting down.
TTGGGAGAGACCCAAGTGCCCCCACGCTGTTCATCTCACAGTCATGGTGACCTATTCCAGCCCCAGGAAGTGAGGGTTTGGACAGAGGCTCCAATGGGCTGAGTTCCATGAGGCTTGTGTGTCAATCCTAGCACTACTCAGCTATGAAAAGCTTTGGAGTGAACTGCATAGCTCTCCTGACTTGTGTGCTCTTTTGCCCTGTGTGTTTACTTATGAGTACACAGGAGCTCAGACCCTTTCTATCTTTCTTTCTTTCTCCCACCTCTCTCTCTCTCTCTCTCTCTCTCTCTGTCTCTCTCTCTCTTTCTCACTTTGACTCTCTCCACTGAGATCCACTCTGACACGTGGAAATGGCCACCGGATGAGTCTCAGAGTCATGGAGTGTCCTTTGATCAGCTCAACATGTGGAAGCACAGACAGCACTTTCTCACTCTCAATTTCTCTCTCAATGTGTGACTCTCTCATTCTATCTCTGTGCTCCTATCAACAATCTCTAGAGGAAACTTAATGATGTCTCAGATATTCAGCCAAGCCACCCATAGTTGGGGCAGCAGTGAACAAGGCAAATGATTTGTCTGTCCTCTTGTTGCCACAGCCCAAGGTCAGAGAACATGTGGTGATAGGAAGAAACCGGTGCTCACGTGATCTGCAGGCTGCAGCTCCTTTTCACACGTCGACTCTTGCATAGTGTGCTGAACACAAGGCAGGGTCACATGTGCCTCCACCGTTGGCTCAGCGTGCATGCTGGTGGGAAGCACCTGCCCTGAGGTCCCTTCTGGGTACAGGGCACTCAGCGTGTCCCCCACGGTGTGCACTGTGTACAACTGCAGAGACAGGGACCGAGGGTGCCTTTGTCTAGCTGCCCCTTATAAGGCAGGTTGTGGACCAGTCAGAGCTGACCATATGAGAGACTTACTCAGCAGAGCGGGAAGCTTGTGGTCTGAAACATTCTCACCTAAGCCCCCCCAACCCCCCATCTCTGCCTGGCGCTCCCTTTCCCTGTGGCTTAGGGAAAAGCACTGACTGCACATTGGTCCCCTAGATGGCTCAGCGCCTAATCTCAACCCAGAGCTTCTTCTGCCTTGGGAGAGACCCAAGTGCACTCAGTCTGCTCACCTCACTGTCATGGTGACCTAACCACCCCCAGCAAGTGAGGATTTGGACAGAGGCTCCGAATCTGAATTGCACGGGGCTTGAATGTCTCTCCTAGCACTACTCGGTTGTGAAAAGCTTGGACTGAAGTGAAAATCTCTCCTGGTTGAGTGCTCCTTTTCCTGCGTGTGTACTTATGAGCAGGGTGGAGCGGGCACCGTCCCAGCGCTGGCATATTTCTCTTACGTCCCTCTCTCTCTGTTTCTCTCTTAGTTTCTTCCTCCTAAGAAGCACTCTGAGCAGAGGAAATTGCGAACCACTGTGTCTCACAGTCAGGGAGTGTCCTGTGATGAGCTCAGCATGTGGAAGTACAGACAACACTCTCACTCTCTATTTCTCTCTCACTGTGTGACTGTCTCATTCCATCTCTGTGCTCCTATCAACACTCTCTAGAGGAAACTTACTGATGTCTCAATCATTCAGCCCCGCCCCGAGCCCCCATAGTTGTGCCAGCAGTGGACAAGCCAAATGTTTTGTCTGGCGTCCCGTTTCACGGGCCCACTTGCAGAGGGCCTGTGCGCAGGGACAGGTGCTCACCTGGGGCACGGGTTTCAGCTCCTCCTCGAGCTCGGAGTCCTCCTCACTGTTCTTGGTACCTTGCAGGGCCACATGTTTTCCCTGCAAGGCCTCCGACTCCATGCAGTTGGGGGGCACATGTCCAGAGGTCCTGCCTGGGTACAGGCCACTTGGCCTCTCCCCCTTTTTGCGCCTTGTTTCGATGTTGTTTTTCTGCAGAGACTGGGACACAAGGAGTTCAGCCCGAACCTCTGTGTAATTGCCCCTCATGAGCCCATTTGTGGACGTGTCACAGCTGACCAAATGAGGTACCCGCTCAGGAGCGTGGGAAGCACAAGCTCTGAAACTTTCTCCCCTGGGGCCCCCACCTCTCTCTGCTAGGTGCTCCCTCTCCCCGGGGATGAGGGAGAAACACTGACTGAACATTGGTCCCTAAAGTGGCTCAATGGCAAGACTCAGTTCAGAGCTTCTTCTGCCTTGGGAGAGACCCAAGTGACCCCATGCTGTTCATCTCACAGTCATGGTGACCTATTCCAGCCCCAGGAAGTGAGGGTTTGGACAGAGGCTCCAATGGGCTGAGTTCCATGGTCCGTGTTTGTCACTCCTACACTACTCATTGTGATAAGCTTTGGCATGATCTGAAAACTTCTCCTCACTTCTGTGCTCTTTTGCCCTCTGAGTGTACTTATTAGCAGGTTTGAGCTGGGCCCTCTTATGGCCCGGGTGCCTTTCTCCCACCATCAAAAATCTCTAGAGTAAATGTAATGATTTCTCTGATATCCAACTAGGCACCCCATAGTTGGGGTGGCACTGGACAAGATAAGTGCTTTTTCTGGCCTCCAGTTCCCCTGGGCCCAGGGGCAGAGTGCCTGCTAACTCAGGAAGGGACAGGTGCTCATATTCTCCACCTTTGTAGCTCCTCTTATTGCCCTGAGAGAGACCTTTGTGCCCACATCCAGCTCATCTCACCCCTCAGGAAGTGAAGAGTTTAAGAGAGACTCCAATAGGCTGAGTTGCTTGGGGCTGAGATGTCACTCCTAGCACTGATTTGTGGAAAGATTTAGAGTGAACTGAATAGATTTCTTTACACATGTGCTCCTTTGCCTGGTGTGTACTCATGAGCAGGGTAGAGCTGGGACTATCTCAGGGCTCTGGTGTTTTTCCCAACACACACACACTTTCTCTTTCTCTGTCTCTCTCTCTTAGTCTCTGTCCACTGAGATCCACTCTGACAAGAGGAAATGGCCACCTGACGAGTCTCACAGTCATGGAGTATCCTGTCATCAGCTCATTTTGTCGAAGCACAGACAACACACTCTGTCTCTCTATTTCAGTCTCACTCTGTGACTCTCTCATGCCATCTCTGTGCTGGTATCAACAATCTCTAGAGGAAACTTAATGATGCCTCATATATTCACCCAACTAGCCCATAGCTGGGGCTTCAGTGGACAAGACAAATGCCTTGTCTGGCCTCTAGGTCCTCAGGGCACAGGGGCAGAGGGCCTGTGGGCTCAGGAAAGGGAGAGGTGGTCACATCCTCCACAGGTTGCAGCTCCAGTTATCTGCCTTGGGAGAGACCCAAGTGCCCTAGTCCAGCTCTTCTCACCTCCATTGTGACCTATTCCCTCTCCAGAAAGTGAGGGTTTTGACAGAGGCTCCAATGGGCTGCATGGGGCTGAGATGTCACTCCTAGCACTCAGTTATGAAAAGCTTTGGAGTGAACTGAATAACTCTCCTGACATATGTCTTCCTTTGCCTGGTGTGCACTTATGAGCAGGGTGGAGCTGGGACTCTCCCAGGACTCTGGTGTCTTTCTCCCAACAAACAATATCTCCCTTAGTCTCTGTCCACTGAGATCCACTCTGACAGGAGGAAATTGCCAACCCGATGTGTCTCACATTCATGGAGTGTCTTTTGATCAGTTCACCCGTGGAAACATAGACTGCACTCTCTTACTCTCTATTTCTCTCACTGTTGACTCTCTCATTCCATCTTTGTGCTCCTTACAACAATCTCTAGAGGAAATTTAATGTTGTCTCTGATATTCAGCCCAGCCACCCCATATTTGGGACAGCAGTGGATAGGACAAATGCCTAGTCTGGTCTTCAGGTCCCCTGGGCTCATGGGCAAAGGGCCTGTGGGCTCAGGAAGGGACAGTTGCTCACATCCTCCACAGGTTGAGTCCCCCATATTGTACTGGGCAAGTGGCATGGCCTCATGTGCCTCCAGCAGGGGCTCAACGTCCATGCTGCTGGGGGGCACCTGCCCTGAGGTGATGCCTGGGTACAGGCCACTTGGGGTGTCCCCCACTGTGTGCAGTGTGTCCCCTGGGGTTTTCTGCAGAGACAGGGACACAGGAAGTACAGCCTGAACCTCTGTGTATCTGCCCCTCATGAGCCAATTTATGGACATGTCACTACTGACCAGATGAGGGACCTACTCAGGAGGTTGGGAAGCACATATTCTGAAACATTCTCACCTAGGGCCCCCACCATCTCTGCCTGGTGCTCCCTTTCCCTGTGGCTGAGGGAAAAGCACTGACTGCACATTGGTCCCCAAGATGGCTCAGTGCCTAGTCTCAGCCCAGAGCTTCTTCTGCCTTGGGAGAGACCCAAGTGCCCCCATCCTGCTCATCTCATCCCCAGTGTGACCTATTCTCTCCTCAGGAAGTGAGGGTTTGGACAGAGGCTCCAATGGACTGAGTTCCCTGGTCTGAAAAGCTTGAGTGAACTGCATTGCTCTCCTTATTTGTGTGTTCCCTTCCCTGTGTGTGTACTGTGAGCAGGTGGCAGCAGGTATCACTCAAGTAGCTAGCTCCAAGGTTGACATCTTCCTCTCTTCTCTCTCTCTCCCTCTCTCTCTCTCTGCCTCTCTCTCTCCTGAGATTCTCTGTGACAAGAGCGAATGACCACCTGATGCGTGTCACAGTCATGCAGTGTCCTGTAAACAAGTCATCATCCTGAAGCCCAAAAAGCCTCTAAACTCTATTTCTCTCTCATTCGGTGTTTCTCTATTTCCATCTCTTGCTTGTATCAACATTCTCAAGAGAATATTAGATGAGGTCATGGTCATTAATTCCAGCACTACCAAGCGCCCAGATATCAGGGTACAGGTCAAACCCCTTCTTCATGTCTCCCATGCACTGAGAGAGCACCTGTTGTCTCAAGAAATTACAGGTTCTCACATCCTTCACAGGTTGCCTTTCTTCTTTGAGCTCTGAGGCCTTCATATGTTTTTTTGGTAGGGACACATTTGCATCCAGCAGGCACCCAGCTTCCATGCTGGTAGGGGGTACCTGCCCCATATTGTCACTGGGGTACAGGCCACCTGGCATGCCCCCCTCTCTGTCTTGCCTATTCCCTGTGGTCATTTGCAGAGGCAGGGACACAGGGCCATAGCCCGAGTCTCTATGTGTCTGGCCCTCATGACCCTTTAAGGATAGGTTGACATCTGGAGTTTCTCCAGACAACTCAGCTCAGAAAGATGGTTCTCTTTATCCACTGTGTCCTCAGGGAATCCAGCCCTGGCATGAGGCCAGACTGCTCTTCTCAGGCAGGTCCTTCCCCAGGACACACACACAAACACACACACACAAACACACACATAAACACACACATAAACACACACACACACATAAACACACACACACACACACACACACATAAACACACACACACACACACACACACACAGAGAATCCTCATTGTGTCTGTGAAGGGATAACCACTGTGGGGCTCTTGCTTACCTTTCTCCTACTTCCATGGAGCACGGTGGTCACCCGTTTCCACTGGCGGCGGAGCCACTTTCGGGTCCCCTCACATTTGCAGTGATCTGGGCCCTTCTGCTGGCTCCCATGCTTGCGTCTCGGTAGACAACACAGCATCTTTATTTGACTCTCAGGTCTGGCTGTCTTATCTATGGATTGGTTTCTGGAAACTCATGTATCATCACTTCCAGGTAACTATCCACCTCCTCCAATCCTGAGCCTCCCTTCAGGCCTCTGGGTTTTGATGACAGGCCACCCCACCCACATGCTATGTCACTGTACACATAGTGACCTCATGACCCTCACAGCCCAGGCCCTCGGGGTGCAGCTAGCCTTCAGGGGATGTATATGGATGTGGGTGAGTCCTTCCCCACTTCTCTACATTTCCCACCCCAGGCCTGAGAATGTTCATCTCATCAGTGGTTTGGCTCAGCACCCCCAGAAAGCCCTGTCTCCTTTCTGCTGTTCTCATGTGTTCTGGCATTCACACCCGGATCCTCACCCAGGGGAGTTTTGTACTGTCCCCACTGAGTCACCTTCCCTGTCAAGAATGCTGATTCTGGCATTTGATCTATCTCATTTTTCCCATTTTTTAAAAAAGTTTGTGGTTCATAGTGAGCTCCAAGAAGATAAAAAATATTTTTTTTCAAATTTTATTAGTCGTTAATATTAATTTAGGAAATTAATTGGCAACAGGGGTCTAATTTCATACCATTCCCACCACCAGAGTTCACATAGAGTCCCCAACCCACCACTGCCAGCCACTGCAGTTCTCCTAAGGTTGCAGACATGGGCTAGCTGTCATCTCTACAACTCTCTGCCTAGATTTGTACATAATTGCCCCCCTTTTCTTACAGATCCAGTCCCCTCTTCCCCTCCAAGCCACTCATGACCCTATGACAAGATCCAAATGCCCCTCTCGTTTTCCTCCTCTCTTTTTGGCTGTTGATGGAACAGGAGTTCAGAGCCCTCTTATCTTCCTCCTCCTATCACTTCTCTCCCACTGGGAGTATGGATCGAGACTGTTTCTGGGGTGCAGAAGGTAGGAGTTCTGGCTTCTGTAGTTGGTTCTCTGCTCAACATGGACATTGGCAGGTCAATCCATACCCCCATCCTGTTTCTATCTCTCCCTTGTGAGGTAGAGCTCTAGAGAGGTGAGGTTATAGGACACATTGCTGAGTTAGTCTGCCCAGAAAGTCAGGGTGCAATCATGGCAGCATCTGCAACTGGGTTTCTGGAAGGTGGCAGGATATAAAGTGAGACAAACTGGTTAATGATAGTGGGATTTGTGTTGTTATGTGGAAATATGGGACATGTTATGCATATAAAAATACTGTATTTTACTGTTGACTGTAAGCCATTAATCCCCCAATAAAGAAATTTAAAATATGGTTAATGAACAGGAACCAAGAAGTAGGAACAGAGCAGATGAGATTAGGAATCATAGGGTGGAAGAAAGTTTGCAAGTCTATTTTAGGCATGTTTCTGGGGCACCAGGACTATGGTAGTTTTTTGCTTGAGTTTGATAGCTAGCATGAAGTTGGGTAGAAATATTGTTTGAGAACAAAAGAGCTAGAAAGTTGGTTAGGCAGAGAGGGGCTCCCATTCTTGAAGAAATTCTTGTATAACATTAGCTATTTGCCTCCATCCACCTGACTTAGTGCATATATATACATATGTATTTACTACCAGAGCCTGTGTAACCTCTGAGTCCCTATTGGTCTGAGCTTACAGCTCGTGGTCACAGCTGGAACACTGCAAGTTGCACTCATTTCAGGACCAATCTTCCTCAAGCGGCAGGGGCTCCCTTCAGAGACTGGGGCAGTCTACGGTCTCATGGTTGACATTTGTGTCCATGTGCTCAGCCCAGCCGCACTTCTTATTCTGTGAATGCCTGTTCTTTACTGTGAGATCTGTGCCATGGCCCGGCAAACTGGTGGAGTTTCATTCATCTCATACTTGGAGTCCCCCTAAACTCACTAAGCCTGGGGTTCAGGGGGGATTTCAGCAAGATCCAATCCCAGCATATCAGTGCTGCTTTCCATCCCAGGCACGAAGGACAAGGAGGGGCCCTAGACCAGGGCACAACTAGGACCCTGGTGGAGATCTAAGGCTCTCAGATGTTGATCAAGTTTATTGTTCTTTTCATGATTTATAGCATTTGTTTTTAAAATTTTTTAATATATATTTTGCTAGTGATTTACAGGATTACAAGATAATAGGGATATAATTCTCTACCATTCTTAAAGCCAAAGTTTTGTGCCCTACCCCTCCACTGGTAACCACCATAGTTCTTCCAACCTCTAGGTAGATTGAGTATACATTATTTTCTTTCTTCTTTTCATGTTCATGTGCTCTAATTCTCTCTCTGTCTCTTTTACAGATATTTTTAAAAATATTTATTTATTTATTATTGGACAGAGGTCAAATTGAGAGGGCATGGGTAGGTAGAGAGGAAAGAGATAGACACCTGCAACCCTGCCTCACCATTTATGAAGATTTCCCCCAGAAGGTGTTGACTTAAACCTGGATCCTTGAACACTGTAGAGTATGTGCTTAACCAGGTGCACCATTACCTGCCCCCCTCTTCCAATGCTCTATGTTTCAAATCTGTCCTTCAGTTCCTTTCTTACTTCAGTGAACATAATCTTTGCCAGGCCCATCTGTTTAGTCCCAAAGGACAAATTAAATTATAGTGTCCTTTTAAAAATTATTTATTTTCCCTTTTGTTGTCCTTGTTGTTTTACTGTTGTTGTAGTTATTGTTGTTGATGTCGTCGTCATTGTATAAGACAGAAATGGAGAGAGGAGGGGAAGACAAAGAGGGGGAGAAAAACAGAGACACCTGCAGACCTGCTTCACCGCCTGTGAAGTGACTGTGAAGTGGGGAGCCAGGGCTTGAACCCAGATCCTTACGCTGGAACTTGCACTTCGTGCCATGTGTGCTTAACCCGCCACTCTACTGCCCGACCCCCTATAGTGTCCTTTTTAAGCTGCTGAGTATTACTCAATTGAGTATATGTCCCAGAAATTCTATTTTCTTTTTTTTTGTACTTATCAGACTGAAATTAGTGAATTTTTACACAAGTGTCAAAGGCTCCCCCCAACTCCTTCTAAATATTTTGTAGAGCGGCTCCTCACTTCCAATATTATAAAGTTTCTATCAGGAAAATAAAAGGCACACAGCAGAGAAGTACACAGGCCAAGATGGCTGCCCCCATGTAGGAGCTGATGTAGCCCTGCTTCTTTTTTGCCTCCAGGGTTATCACTGGGGCTTGCTGCATGCATATGAATCCACTGCTCCTAGAGGCCTTTTTTTTTTTCTGTAGTTGTTGTTGCTGCTGCTGTTGTTAGATAGCACAGAGAGAAATTGAGAGATGAGGAATAGATAGAGAGGGGAAAGATAGAAACCTGCAGACCTGCTACCCTACTTGTGAAATGACCTCTCCACGCTGCAGTTAGGGAGCCGGGACTCGAACTGGTATCCTTGCACTGCTCCTCGATTTTTACACTAATTTCACTTTGCCCATTGCATCACCGCCCGGTCCTCCTGCTGCCTCTTTTTATTCACTTTGAAGTCTCTGCTTTCACTTGCGTTCTAAGCCACACCGACGCCTGTTCCAGCTCCATGTGTCCTTCCTTTTTCCTCTTCCTCCTCAGGTAAAGGAAACAGTGCCTGACTCACTCAGATATTCTCCAGAATCTCTTCCCTCTTAACGATGGGGCAAAAACAAAGGTTCCTGGTCACAAACGTTCTTGGCCCAGTGACATTTGGGTTCAGAGCTCTCTGGTCATCTTCCTCTAACACCACCCCTTCTGAGAGTACGAGTCCAAATCTTTGGGGTGTGCAGGAAGTGGTAGTTCTGTCTTCTGTAATTGCTTCTCTTCTGAACATGGACATTGGTAGATGGATCCATACCCACCTGTCCCTAGCTTTCCTTAGTGGAGTAGGGCTCTGGAGATGTGAGGTTCTGGGACGCACTGGTGTGATCATCTGCCCAGGGAGTTCTTGTAGCATCTAGAACTTGCTGTTTGAAAGGCAGTAAGATATAAAGTAGGACAAGAAGTATAATAAACAGGGACTGAAGAGAATCATTAAATCCAGTGAAAATAGGGACCCTAGGGTGGAAAGAAGCTAGGATGCCTCTTTTAGGTATGTCCCTCAGAGCCCGGGACTTTAGTAATCTTTGCTTGAGTCTTCAGCTAACACGATGGTGCAGTAGAAATATTGTTGATGTGGGCTACTCTTTATAGGGAGGGAGGAAAAGGGTGTGACTTCTTAGGTCTTGGAGGATACCACACAAATCATGACTGGCTCCAAATACTGTTTTCTGAGACTGTGTATCTAGGGAAGTGTGCTTCCAAGTCCCTTCCTTAGTACCTTTTTCTTTTAAAATTTTTTTTATCTTTATTGATTTATTGGATAGAGACAGTCAGAAATCAAGGAGAAGGGGGAGACAGAGAGTGAAAGAGACAGAAAGACACCTGAAACACTGCTTTACCACTCGCAAAGCTTCCCCCCTGCATGTGGGAACCGGGAGCTAGAACCTGGGTCCTTGTGCATAGCAACATGTGTGCTGTACTAGGTGCACCACCACCCCGCCCCTTTCCTTAGTACCTTCTATACACATGGCAGAAATTGGGAGGAAAGAGGTGGAAAGGGAGTTTCTCCTGACTGGGAGTGGGGTACTCTCCTAGTCCAGAAGCTCCCCCTACATCTTGCCCAGATGCTGTGGTCTGATTGGACATGCAGGTCAGAAGCAGATTGGGGGTGGTGGCTTGGAGACAACCCTACCCCCTAAACTGGGACCAAGGAGATTTTGAGGCTCTGTAGCTCTCATTGTCCCTCTTCTTCATCTCTTTCTCCTCCACAGTCATTATAGGGCTAATAGAATCAACATAATGGGTGAAACATATTCAAATGAAATGCAGTCATCACAAGCATTACAAAGACCATGCTGTTCTGTTCTTTGACTCAGGCCAATGTCCAGTTTAATACACCCAAATGACCACACATTTATTTTCATTTTCATCATCTGCCATAGGGCTTGGTAAAATTTCCTTGAAATGAATGGATCTGGACATAGTGTTTTATAAAACGAAGGTTCAAGACTGCCCTATTAACATTTTTCCAGCGTCCCAGTCTGGCTTGCTGTGGATCGTTCTTGCATGTAGGAGCATGGAGACTGGGAACACTCCCTGTGCCCAGCTGTGTCTCTAAGCTGGGCCTGCAGCCATGTGGAGGTGAGAACAGCAGGACAAGCCCAGGAGTAGGCTGCACTTTATGTCCCTGAATGTGTGTTTGCAGACCAGACACTGTATTACCCTGAGAGGGAGCTTAGTTAGGGACATTCCTGTGTCACAAAGTTATTAGTGGAGAACAGATGTCTTTTGGTAAGACAATAGAGGGGGAAATCTGGGAGTTGGATGGTGGAGTGAAAGCAGTGTAGTAACAGTGAGAGGCCTGTGTTCCCTGAGGTGGGTCAGGGCAGAGGCAACTATTGTAGTGAAAACAGGGCAGGTCTCCAAGCCCTGAGCAGAGGAGGCAGGTCCAGGAGCACAGCAGGGGACACCTTGGAGGAGAGAATCCAGAGGGCCCACAGCCATAACCAAATAGGCTGTCTTCCCAGAGCTGTGGCTACAGAAAACAAGCCACTGGATGACCTCAAGGTAGAAAATGTGGCAATACGTGAGAAGTTTACTATTTCCATTTGCTTGTTTGTTTTTTTAGTTGTCAACAGAATTATAGCTGGGGCTCAGTGCCTATATGACAAATTCATTGCTCCTGTGGGTCATTTTTTTTTTCTTTCTGTCTCCCTTCCTTCCTCCCTTCTCTCCTTCATTCTTTCTCATTTGTTCTTTCTTTCTCTTAATATTTTATTTGAGAGAGAGAGAGAGGAGACCAGATCAGTGCTCAGCTCTGGCTGATGGTGGTATTGGGAATTGAACCTTGGGACCTCAGATCCTCAGGCATGAAAATCTTTTCCAGAACTATTATGCTATTTACCCAACCCTGTTATGTCTTTCTTTCCTTCATATCTTCATGCCTTCCTTCCTTCCTTCCTTCCTTCATCCCCTCCTTCCTTCCTTCCATGTTTCCTCTCTCCCTCCCTCCCTTCATCCCTCCCTCCCTCCCTTTATTTTTATTTGCTATGACAGAAAGAAATTGAGGTGGACAGTAGAATTAGGAGGGAGAAAGAGAGAAACCTGCAGCACTGCTTCAGTGCTGGTGAATCTCCCCACTCCCCATCCTGCAGGTGGGGCCAGTGGGCTTGAACCTGGTCCTTGGCTATGGTAACAGGTGCAGTCACCCAGGTGCACCCCCAACCACATTTGTGCATTTGTTTATTACTGTACTTCGTACATATAGTATCCCACAACTTCACGGCCCAATTTTTCCTTTGTTGCATTTCCAACAGAAAGAGAAAGAGCTAAAGCAAGAAACATAGGAGAGAAGGAGAGAGATCACAGACCATCTGTAGATCTTCCTCTGGTACCATTCATGGTTCTCCCATGTGGTTCCAGGGCTCCATCCCAGGTCCCCGTGTAGGGTAATGCATGTGCTATCCAGAGTAAGCTAGCTCCTGGTTTCAAGTTTCTGACTGGTTCAGATATCAGTCACTGCTTCTGGTTGTTGAATGGTAATTAGAGCTGTGAACACACCCCACTACCAAAGGTGCTAAGTTCCTATCCTGTGTGAGGCAGGTATCTCCCAGGATCACTGAGGATGAGGGAAAAGGAAAGGCCTACTCAGCTGTCATGCCTGGGACTGAAGACAGGGACCCGCATGGCTCCACCATATGGCTGTAGAAACGACCATCCCAGGAATGGTCTACTGGACAGCTGTTCCCAGGGACTGTGGAAGCCAGATTTCTGTCTTCTGTTGTGATGTAATCAGTGTTAATCCTCCCAGAGGCAGGTGGACAGATTTGAAAATCTGCTACAACTGATATTCCCTCTCAGGCTCACACCACAATGATTCACTACCTGTACACTCTGAGACACAACCCCATGATTCACAGGGCCCAGGGGGCTAGAGTCTTAGGTTTTCACTTTTTCTTTTTTATTGTCAACTTTTTTGGGATGAGACAGATCGGTGAAATGTCAAGCTAGCTAGAGTGTAATGGTGGTGACTAAAAACACCCAATTCCATTTTTCTTTTTTAAAATTTATGTTATTTAATTTACATTATATATTTCTGATAGAGACAGACAGAAATCCAGAGGATGAGACAGAGATACAATGGAGAGAGAGAGAGAGAGAGAAAGACAGAGACCTGTTCTAATACTCATGAAGCTCTCCCCCACCCCTGCAAATGTGCACTGGGGGCTTGAATCTGGGTCTTTGTGGACTGTCATATGTTCAGTCAATCAGGTGACCATTCCGAGGTGCCTTCCATTCTCCAGTGTAAGTGTTGGTGGGCACCTTTGCCCTGTGCCTTTGGGCCATCAGACATTTTACTGGAGAACGTCTTCTCAGTTCCCTCATTCATTTCTAAATTAATGTCAGGTTCTGATTCCTAAATGTCTAGGCAGCTCTGGTGTTGTGCAGTCTTTCTGGGAGAACATAGCAAGGCCCACAGTTTTCTGGGATACCAGAGTGAGCTGATGGGTTAGAACTGAGCTGTGCCTTGAAGAATGGCTCCTCTCTCCAGGCCCAGGCTCCTTCCACAAGGGCTACAAAGGCAGGACGCTGAGCCTCTTCTGTGCTCCTGAGTCCAGGCTCAGCACCCAGGGCCTGCGCTGCTGTTCTGTGTGTTTCCAGCAGGGGCATGAGGCTCAGTGTAGGCCCATACCAGCCTCCCCCCCCCCCCCCCCCCAGTCTCCAGGAGGTGAGGGGCCAGGAGGAAGCTGGGGTGGTTGTATTTCTGTCAGGCCAGTGCCACCAGCCCCCTCCCCCAGCGTCAGAATCAGCTCAGCTCACAGCTTCTATCCTGGACTGGGAGGCCACAGGCAAAGGTGGGTCAGCAGATCTAGCCTGGCTTCCAGCTGCTCCCCTGTGCCCACTACAGGGTCAGCTTTCTCTGTGGTCCTGGGGGAGCTGACCCAGGTGGTCGGTCAGGGGACCCAGGATGGGTCTTGCCAATAAGCAGGGCAACCAGCTGCTCTGTCAGTTGTCAGACTCCACTCCAGCCTGCAGCAGCCCAGCCAGGGAACAACCCTTCTCCCTGCACCCAGCTCAGGGTCCCATCTGCTGACAGCAGGAAGCCACACCTAGTCCTGGCCAGAAAAGCCTTGTCCTGAGGCACCAGAGCAGGAGCTGTCAGTGGCCCTGCATTATCCTCCCTGCCCCACTTTATCGGTGTTTACGGGGGGTGTGAGTCTTTACAGTACAGCTGTTGGTACACACGTACACTCTTACCTCCCATGATAGGTGTCTACAAGGCACTGTCTCTCCCAGCCTAAGCCCTTTTCCACCTTCTTACACCAGGATCCCAGAGCCCCTACACCCCATCCCTTTCCTACTTCCCCAGAGCTTCCATATTTTGGGACTCTTACTAATCATTTGCTTACTGTTAAGTGTTAGTTTAATTCCACTATGTCTAACAAGATGCTTGGGATGATTTCAATACTCTTGAATTTGCTGATGATGTCTTTGTGGCCTAACATATGGTCTGTCCTTGAGAGTGACCAATGTGGACCTGAGTCGAATGTGTTTTCCAGTTTCTTGGGTGGAATGATTCTGAAAATGTCCAATAGTTCTAGTTTATCTATATTCTCATTTAGCTCCTTCATTTATTTCTTTTATTTTCTGCTTGGATGATCTGTCAAGTTGAAAGAGTGGAGTGTAGAAGTCCCCTACCCTGACTGTGTTGCTGTTAATATATTGCTGTAGCTCTTTCAGTAGATGTTTGCTGTATTTAGATGGCTTCTCATTGGATGCATAGATGTTAATAATTGTTAAGTCCTCTTGATTGACTGATCCTATGAGCATTAAGTAATGTCCATCCCTATCTTTTTAAACTTTATTTATTCTGGAGTCTATCGTGTCAGATATGAGAGTAGCTGTTCCTGCCCTTTTTTGTGGGCCATTGGCCTGTATGATAGTTTTCCATCCTTTCACTTTGAGTATGTGTTTGTCTTGTTGAGTTGTGTGGGTTTCCTGTAGACAGCATATTGTTGGGTTGTGTTTTCTTATTCATTTTCCTACTCTGTGCTTTTTAATAGGTGAATTAAGGCCACTTACACTTATTGATATCAAAGACTGAAGATATTTTAACACCATTCTTGTAGAGTTTTAGAGTGTTCTGATATATGTCCTATTTATGGTGGTCTGACCGTTTATAGGAGACCTTTCAGAACTTCTTTTAGGGCAGGCTTGGTGATAGCTGATTCCTTCAACTGTTACTTGTCTGAGAAGGTCTTTGTGCCTCCATCTAGTCTGAATGACAGTCATGCAGGATACAGTAGACTTGGTTGAAAGCCTTTCTCATTGAGCACTCAACAGATATCTTGCCATTCTCTTCTGGCCTGTAGTGTTTGTGTGGAGAAGTCTGCTCCTAATCTTATGGGTTTTCCTCTGTAGGTGACTCTTTGTTTTTTTCTTGCAGCCTTCAGTATCCTTTCTTTATTCTTATTCTTGTTCATTCTAAATAGGTTGTGTCTTTAAGTCTGGATTAATTATGTTTGGGACTACTGGGCTTCTTGAACCTTTATGTCTTTGATGCTGCCTAGACTAGAGAAGTTCTCAGCTATTGTGTCCTGAAGAATGCTTTCTTCCCCTCCCTCTCTTTCTTCCTCTGGTAAGTCAATAATGCGTATATTATTTCTCTGGAAGTTATCACATAGGTCTCTGTTGTTGTTTTCAGTATCTCTTAATCTCTTTTTGAGATCTCTTACTTCTTTTTCAGTTGTCTCTAATTTGTCCTCAGTCTTGCTAATTCTGTCTTCAGCCTCATTTATTCTAGTCTCTCTCCCCTGTACTGTTTTCTGGAATTCATCTATTTTGTTACCCTGTTCTGATACTGTTTTAGCTTGTTCAGCTAGCTGCGTTCTTAGCTCAGCTATTTCAGCTTTCAGCTCTCTAATAACCTTGAGATAATTTGTGTTTTCTTCCAGGGTCTCCTTTTTTGTTTCTGCATTTCTGATGACAATTCTTTCAAACTGTTTACTCACTCCTGTTATTATTTCCTTAACTAGTATTTGCATGTTGACCTCATTATTTTGTGGTTCACCCTTTGGGGGGCTTTTAGCTGGACTCTTGTCCTGGTTCATTTCTCCAATATTTCTTCTTGTTTGTTTAACTATTCTATAGAGTATGTTATGAGGTCCCTCTCTCAGTACTTTTCAAATTACTGATCACTCTTGCCTGGATTGACTTATGTCTAAGTAAGGTACTTAAAGAGTTCACAGTTGTGGAAATTAACAGTTGTTTCAATAGTATTTTAATCCCTTTGCTGGAGAGCAGAGTCTGTTAAAGGCCTCTTTTTTTCTTTTCTTCCCTGTAGGCTATGGGAGCCTGAGCGCTTTTAAACTATAAGTGGGCTTATTAGCTTAATCACTCACTCCTGACCAAGAGATAAAGCAGGGTGTGGGAGAGATAAAACAGTGGTCTAGCAAAGGACTCTCACACCCCAAGGATCCAAATCTCTAGGCCCAATTCAGTTTCTATGCCAAGCTGAGCAGCACTGCTGGGCCCTGTCCAGTTTATAGTCTGCAAGTTCTGAGGCAATTATTCACCATGTTATCTTCAGGAGACCAATGTGGAAAGGCTCCCACTATACAGCCCCACTGCTAGGCCACTGAGGTGTAGCTCTTCTCCTGAGTTTCCTGGTCATTTCTCTGTTCCCAGATGTCAGCACAGGGCCTCCTTCTGCTGCTCCAGCCTCTGAGGGCAGCAGCAATGGAGACTCACAGTTGCATTTGGTGAGTCTTAAGGGAGTCCTCTCCTCTTTACAGCAGTCTTTTTGTTGGTAAAGGAGACCGGAGGTGGTGCCTCAACTGGTAAACTGCTGGACTGTTACCAGCTGTTCAATCTCTCCTTAGCCTCCTCCCTGTCCACAGGACACATGTGTTTGCACTGGGTTAGTGGTTTGGTGGGTTCCTGAAGTTATTCTAGTCCTGCCTTGTTGTGTTCCCAGGTGGACTCCTTAGTATTCCTCGTTGTCCCGGTAGAGGAGAGTAGAGAAACACCTCACTTATTTATTAATGAGAGAGCTTGGAGGAGAGAGCAAGAAACCTAGACATTACTCTGTACATGTACTTCCAGACATTGATCTTGGGACCTCATCCTTAGAGTCCAACCATTTATCCAGTGTGCCACCTCTGGATCACACAGTAGCTTTTAGAGTTAGCAAACAGTCTCTGATGACTCTTGATCACAGACATGGGGATTACATTTGATTTCTGTACCAAGCACCCCAGTTCAATCTGTTTCTGAATTCAGAATGAAATGAGCTGGTAGACTCATCAGGAAATTATAGAACATTGACGTGCTTATCCATCCCAGAACCACTCTTTTCCTTCTCTTTTCTTCTGTTTTCTTTTCTTTTCTTTCATTTTCTCTTAATTTGTTTAGTTTCATTAATTCATTCATTCATCCTTTCTTTGTTTTTTAATCCACATAAATGATCTCGCCAGTTGGTGGACTCTATTTTTATGCTTTTTTTTCCTCCAGGGTTATTGCTGGGCTCGGTGCCTGCACCATGAATCCACCGCTCCTGGAGGCCTTTTTTCCCCCTTTTTTGTTGCCCTAGTTGTTTCAGCCTCGTTGCGGTTATTATTGCCATTGTTGACGTTGCTTTGTTGTTGGATAGGACAGAGAGAAATGGAGAGAGGAGGGGAAGACAGAGAGAGAGGGGAGAGAAAGATAGACACCTGCAGACCTGCTTCACCACCCGTGAAGCGACTCCCCTGCAGGTGGGGAGCTGGGGGCTCGAACCGGGATCCTTACGCCGGTCCCTGCGCTTTACGCCACGTGCGCTTAACCCACTGCGCCACCGCCCGACTCCCTTTTATGCTTATTTTAATAGCAATTTAAAAAATTAAAAGAGGGGGCTGGGCTATGAAACACCCAGTTAAGCACACATAGAACTCAGTGCAAGGAACTGCACAAGACCCCAGTTTGAGTCCCTGTTCCCATGCTTTGCAGGAGGCAAAGCAAGTCTGTAGGTGTCTGTTTTTCTTTCCTTTCTATCTCCCCTCCTTTCTCAATTCCTTTCTGTCCTATTTTTTTAAATTTTTTATTTAAGAAAGGATTAATGAACAAAAACATAAGGTAGGAGGGGTACAACTCCACACAATTCCCACCACCCAATCTCCGTAACCCACCCCCTCCCATGATAGCTTTCCCATTCTCTAGCCCTCTGGGAGCATGGACCCAGGGTCTTTGAGGGTTGCAGAAGGTAGAAGGTCTGGCTTCTGTAATTGCTTCCCCGCTGAACATGGGCGTTGACTGGTCGGTCCATACTCCTAGTCTGTCTCTCTCTTTCCCTAGTAAGGTGTATCTCTGGGGAAGCTGAGCTCCAGGACACATTGGTGGGGTCTTCAATCCAGGGAAGCCTGGCCAGCATCCTGGTGGCATCTGGAACCTGGTGATTGAAAAGAGAGTTAACATACATAGCCAAACAATTTGTTGAGCAATCATGGATCCCAAGCTTGGAATAGTGGAGAGGAAGTGTTAGGGAGGTACTCACTGCAAACTCTAGTGTACTACTGCTTTCAGGTATATATTTTGCAATAGTTTATGGATACGTGTGCACATAAGCTCTCTCTCACAGAAACTGGTGTATATCTAGGTTATGGGACTTTGTTAGAAAGTGAACTACCTGAGATGAAATTAGAGTGTACTATAAAAGGAAAGGTCTCACCCGAGTAATGAAGCTGAAGGGTTGTCATTCCACACGTAAAGTCTCTGGACACAGTCTGAGGTGAAGCATGCTGAGGTGGCAATCGTTGCGTTGGTTAGGTTGTGATTGGCGGATGCAATGTTATTTGGTTTGGATTGGGAGACACATCTGGGAAAGTGGGCCCTATCCAAGGGTTCCAGGACTGGGGGAAGTAGGGGCTCTATAGTGGAGATGTGAGGTTCCTGCTGTTTTAGGGTTCAAAAAGACAATCGATAGTTAATGTTATCATCACATTATTTGTTAATTGGGTTAACTTTGAAAAGTCCTTTTGTTATGGTTTGCTGTACGGTATCCAGTATCTTGTATATAGCTGTGCTATTGGATGCTTCTAATCTACTTGGTCTAGGCTTTTGAGAGAGTCCACATATCAAATACACAGCCTATATATTAAAAAAGATTCAGTTTGTGTTTTGAGAAACTTTGAGACATACAATTGATTTTCCCCCTCTCATATTAATTAACTACTGATTTATATGTCTACATTTTGCTAGGAGTGTACATAAACACCATTCCCACCACCAAAGGACTGTGACCCATCCCTCCCGCCCACTCCCACCCCCCACTGGCCCAGGAAGCTGCATGTCTACCCCTCACCACTGGGTTTTTACTTTGGTGCCCTACTTACAATTTGATCAGGTCCTGCTTTTAGTTTCCCTTTCAGATCTTCTTAATCAACTTCTGTTGATGAGTGGGATCATCCCATACTCATCTTTATCTTTCTGACTTAGTTCACTTAACATAATTCCTTCTAGCTCTGTCCAAGATGGGTCAGAGAAGGTGGGTTCATTGTTTTTGATAGCTGCATACTTTCTGTCCTATTTAACAACAACAACAACAACAACAGAAAAATTATAAGATAAGTGGTATAATTCTACATTATTCCCCAAAACACTCTCTTTATTTAAATATATTTAGTTTAATTATTTATTGGTGATTTAATATTGATTCGCAAAAGTATAAGATACTAGGGGTACAATTCTACATCCTTCCCACCACCAGAGGTCTTTGTCCTCATTCTCTCCATTGGAAAGTGCAGTAATTCTCCCAAGATCACAAATATGGGCTGTTTATTATCTTTATAACTATCTGTCTATATTTATATTTATTTGTCCACTTTTACTATGGTCCTGCCCTGTTTTTCCCTCTAAGTCACACCTATTACTATTCTCCCCTTTCACCTTCCCTTGAACCCTCCTTTCTCTCTGAGTCCTGAGGCGTGGGAGATCAGATCCCTTTGGTCATCTTCCCCTAACATTTTTTTGATAGAAACAGAGAAATATTGAGAAGGAAGGGGGAGATAGGAGGGTGAGAAAAAGAGACACCTGCAGCATTTCTCCACTCCTTGTGAAGCTTCCACACTGTAGGTGGGAATAGGGGTCTTAAAGGATCCTTGCAAATGGTAACATGTTCCTGGTGTAGCCCTGACTTTCTGCTGTCATGAACAGGAGAAAGATGTCCCCTGTCTGTGAGAAGGTAAACAAGAGCTGAGGATGGATCTGGGGAAGGCAAGGATCACGGTGACTTTTTTTTTTTTGTCATTAGTAGGACTTTTCTGCCTTAGTCTGACTTTTACAGATAGAGAGAGAGAGAGAGAGATGGGTAAGAGACCACAGCACTGAAGTGTCCCCCAACATAGAGGGGACTGGGCTGGACCTGAGGCTGCTAGCACTGTGAAGTGTGTGTTGGGGGGAAGCCCTCCCAAGCTCTGACGTCTTTTCTAGTTAGACTCTCCTCAGGACGTCACCAAGTGAGCAATGAGGTTTTAAATCATGTCATGTTGGCAGGGAGTGGCACCACTGCCAGGTGTGTGTGTGTGTGTGTGTGTATGTGTGTGTGTGTGTGTGTGTGTGTGTGTGTGATGGGGGTAGTATTTTCTCTTTTTCTTTCAGATGTTGTTTATTTTTTTTCTCTGATCTTAGCTCATTTTTTTTCATATATGCCTGGGAAAATTTTAACAGAAGACAAAATCTTTCGTCTTTCTCTCCCTGCTTACATCCTCTCTGGCACTCTACTTTGAAATCCTTAACCATGGGAGTCTCACAGGAGGCTGGACAACATACTCTATGTTCCACCTGTGGAATATGGGTCCTGAAATTGGGGCAGCTTGGATTGTTCCTACTCATGACCACAGAATGTGAGCTCAGATCTACGGGGATGCAGAGGTCACATAGGCTCCTAAGCTGAATATGGGCCCCAGATCAGATCAAATCGATGGGGTTTAGAGTCAGCAATATTTATACACCTTTCCCACATCTGGGAGCTACTCTCTTCCCTGATCTATCTTTCTGTTCCTTTTTCTAGCCATGGCATCATCTCCCTGCATATCAGATGTCAGGCTCAGGAAAAGAAAATGCACTCCATTCTTAACTTAAGGCTCTCTCTACCATCTTGCACCATGACACCAAAGCACCCATATCCCCACAATCCCCTCTCTCCCTTCCTTCCCTCCCTCCAGACTCCTTTGATTTGTGCAATACAGAAAAACACACTCCAGGCCAAGTTTCACTTTTTTAAAAACTTAGTCCCCTTTAACTGTCTCATCTTCATTTGTTTTATTTCAGCCTGCTGTTAAACCTGAATATTCCTTAAATGTTTTATTAATTAGAAATTTAATATTGATTTACAAAACTGTGAGGTAACAGGTGTATAGTTCCATTTAGTTCCCACTACCAGTAGTTCTCCAAGGTCACAGCTATGGACTGAGTCTATAACTATCTATATCTGTATACCCCCCTTAATCCACTTTTTTCAGCAGTCCTGCCTTCACTTCCTTTCTAGTTCACTCCTTATACCTATTACTACTGCCGGGTATCCTTCCTTTTTTCCTCTTCAGTCTCAGAGCAAAACCGTGCTTGTTGTTGAGCCAGATGTTGTAGTGAGTGGGCCGCAGAGAAGAGAGAGAGAGAGAGGGTCCGGAGCAAAGAGGAAACACAAAACTTTATTCGTGCTGGCACCTCAGAGTTGGGTGTTAGAGAAGCAGGTTGGGCCACGTGGAGGTAGAGAAAATGGCCGCCTCACGCAGTAACCTTTGCTGTGTCTGAACACCAGAGTGGAGCGCCAGCAAGAGAGTGAGGTATGGAAAACGAAGGGTTTTTATAGGAGTAGCTTTCGGGAGAATGGGAAGGGGGAGGAGTAACCATAGCACTCCAGGATAGGATGATAACTCTCGTGAGAATGGGAGGGGGGAGGAGTAACCAGAGCACTCCAGATATCGTGGGGATATAGACAATGTCCTGAGGGCACAACATGGCTGAACAGGCACTCTGAGAATGTCCCAACTCTCTCAGGAACTAGCAGTAGCCTGAGGGGACAACATGGCAGATGTGACTGCATTGGCACAATTTCCCAGCATCTCCCCCTTTCCTTTTATCTAATGCCCAGGGCAACAGTGTGTAAAGTCTATGAATTACTCAGGGTCAGTCTATGAAAAACCAGCAACATGAAGGGAAGGAAGCTGCTGTAAAATTGTCTAAAGTGTCCAAAGGGTATACCAGCAAGTCCGATAGAAGTCTCAGTCCAAAGTAAGCGACTAGGGGGAGAAATGGCAGGGGATGAAATGCTGCATGAGGAAGGTCAGCCTCTGGAATTCTGCTTTTCTGTAGATTGTGAGCTGGAACCGCCAAAACGTGACAGGTCAAAGCAAAAGCAGGAAAGGCAGACAGGCAGTAAAAAGGTTCTGTCCTTGGAGTCTGCGAATCAGATTCTTCAGATCGCGTCAGGTGACATCTAGGGTTTCGGGGGTGTGCCACTGTAGTCGTGCCATCTAGTGGGTGATGTCAAGGTGTGCAGGGGTCCAGATGTTTTTTTTTTGGGGGGGATTCCTGTGGAAGAAACATAAACAATCTGCTTCTCATGGTTAGCAGGGCATCTGATTTGAATGCTTTATAGAAAAAGAAGTTTAGTGCCTTGACCAACTGAGTATTGGGGGATGTATCTTTCCTATTCAGTTATGATTATATTTTATATTATTTGTCATGGTAGTCAGCCGTTTATCTGGAAGGTCCTGGGTGATTCATGGGGAAAAAGACCTTATCTTTTAACAAAGAATCTAAGGTGTAGGGAAGCAGGAACTATCTTATCCCTTTTTTTTATCTTGCCTTTTGTTGCCCTAGTTGTTCTTGTTGTAATTATATTGTTGTTATTGCTGATATTGTGGTTGTTGGATAGAACAGAGAGAAATGGAGAGAGGAGGGAAAGACAGAGGGAGAGAAAGATACCTGTAGACCTGCTTCACCGCCTGTGAAGTGATTCCCCTGCAGGTGAGGAGCTGGGGGCTCAAACTGGGATCCTCAAGCCAGTTCTTACACTTAGCGCCACCTGTGCTAAACCCGCTGCACCACCGCCCGATTCCCAGGAACTATCTTTTAACATAAACTCTATGGCCATGCCAATAGCAACCTTGAGGGCACATGTGGCTCCCCACATGTCCCCCTGTCTTATATCATGTTTTGATGTTTGGCAGACTTTGTTTTGTGGCAGGGTGGACTGTGCCTGTCTTAGGTTGGGGATCAGCCTTCCGTCTTACCCGTCATTGGAACACCTGGTCATTTTTGCCCAGTAGTACCAGATGCCCTGTCTTAGGTTGACTGGATAGCACTAGTTTCCTCTTACCCATCATTGGCTAGCCAGCCCTCTACATGGTGGACGTTCTGATGGAGGGGGGCAAATCCTCCACAGCAACTCAATATTCTGCCATGTCCAGCCTATGATAGTGAGTTTGTATAGGTTGCATCTTTATGGCATCAATCTGTTGCCGCAAAAGGCCATGAGCTTGTTAAGAATTATAGGACTGTGGTCCGGGAGGTGGTGCAGTGACTAAAGCCTTGGACTCTTAAGCATGAGGTCCTGAGTTCGATCCCTGGCAGCACATGTACCAGAGTGAGTCTGGTTCTTTCTCTCTTTCTCATTAATAAATAAATTTAAAATGTTGAAAAAAAAGAATTATAGGACCTATTGTGAGCAGAAGAAGTAAAAAAAGCTAGGGTCCCACAACTAAGAGTATACAGGTAAGGAAGGGGGAATGTATCCATTGATATGAAGAGGTAGGATCATATCTCAAATCTAAGGGAAGCAGTCAGTGGATGTGATGTCCAGGGGAACAGCCATTTGTCTTTGAGGGTAGTAAAGGATGTCCGTGGCATGGGTGATGTTATAAAGGGAAACATCTTTAAATTGTTGGATGACAAAGGCAGGCCTATGGTGGCAAGACAAGATACACCAGTTAAGTTTACAAGAATATGTGAATGTTGCTAATTCACATAGGTTGGATATGGGGGAACTTCTTACAGTTTAATACCTTACCATATGAACAGATGATTCCTCATATGAAGGCTTGATAGCTGTAATCACTTACTTGTGAAAAACAATAAAACATGTAACAAGTTAGAGGTTTACTATAATTGACTTTGGACTATAAGCAGACTCAGGTTACTTAGAGAGTTAATGCATGTTAGTAAAAATGGTTTTAACATTTAGAGTACTTCTGAGCAGATGGGTCATACAAAAATTTTTGGTCATTCAGCACACTCACTCACAAAACACAACTGGCAATTCATAACATAAGACATACAGGGAAAGGGTAGGAGAGAGGTCTCTGTGAGCCAGATTTTGTAGGTTCTGCCATGTCGTATTACGGGTCCTGGGATGTATCCTGCATCTGGTCCTCTTGTAGTATTTCTTGTTCTTCAGGAATAACAGCGCCATCCTGCAGGTATTGTCGGACGTGGCGGGCAGGAACCCAGACAGGTTTAGAGACATTTTGAGGGAAAATGCATGCAAAACCCCTTCCCATGGTCAATTGAGGGTCAGGCCCTTTCCAAATTTTATCGAGTGGGTCCTTCCATTTGACCTTAATAGATGGGAGAGTAGATGGTGTTTGCCAGTGAAGAATAATAGGAGGTAAGTCCGAGTTATTGTAAATATTAAAGAGATTTAACGTAGTTAAGGCTTTTGCTAGCTGGATATTCAGGGAATACATTCCTCCTTTATCTTTATTCAATTGAGCCTTAAGAGTTTGATGGGCCCTCTCGACAATGCCTTGTCCCTGTGGATTATAGGGAAAGCCTGTGGTATGAGTAATGTTCCAGAGGGAACAAAAATCTTTAAATTGTTTGCTGGTAAACGCTGGTCCACGGTCGGTTTTCACTTGAAGAGGTAAGCCCATCACAGAAAAACAGGAGAGCATGTGGCTTATAAGCTATTTAGAGCTTTCTCCTGTCTGAGCTGTTGCCCACATAAATTTAGAAAAGGTATCAATTGAGACAAACACATATTTTTGTTTGCCAAAGTTTGGTATGTGGGTGACATCAATTTGCCAAATAGCATTAGCTTTTAAGCCTCGGGGGTTAACACCAAGAGTCTGAATAGCAGGTGTTTTTATGAGACTTGCACAGGAAGAGCATGTAGCTAGGATATGTTTTAATTGTGGTAACGGAACATCAGGAAATCGAGCTCAAAGGCCTTTAAGATTAACATGGGTTACAGAATGGAAATCAGCAGGATCAGAGACAGAGACTAGGAGAGCTCCTGTGGAGGCAAGGCGGTCAGCTGCAGCATTCCCATTGGACAGGGAACCAGGAAGAGGGCTGTGGGAACGAAGGTGTTGAATATACAGTGGTTGGGTTCGAGAACAGAGCATAGAGGCGATTTGAATCAAGAGAGGGGAAAGTGGGTTGTCATCAATTTTCACATAAGAACGAGCAAGCCATGGAAGTAAGTTAACAGTATACACACTGTCAGAAAAAAGGTTGAAGGATTCTGGTACAGCTTTTAATGCAAGGAAAATAGCATAAAGTTCTTTGTACTGAGGGGAATTCTCAGGAAGCTCAGTAAAGAGAGGTTTAGGAGATTGTTTGTCTGGGTAATATATAAGGGCATCAGCTCCCTTTTTTCCAGCATCAGTGAAGACTGTAGGAGCAGAAGGAATGGGATCTCGGGAGAAAAGTTTAGGTGCTAGTAGAGGCAGAAGAGGTAAAGAAGCTATCAATTTATTGGAAGGAAAATGGTTATCTATTTTTCCTGGAAACCCCAGGAAGCTTATGGCAAAGCGGGAATGATGGCGTATAAGCCTCTCTGTATCTGTGAGAGAAAAGGGCAGAATAATTAAATCCGGTTCTTTCCCTAAGACCTGCACAGACCTATTTCTCCCTTGGCGAACCATGAATGCTAACGCATCTATCTCAGTGAGGAGTCTTGGAGTTCCTCCTACTGGTGTGTGAAGCCACTCGAGAACCCCATGGTCTTGCCACAATTCCCCTAATACTGTGGGGGTGGAGTTGAAGATTAGAAGGTTTACCGGAGAGGAGGGAGAGAATCGAACAAGGTGCATATCCTGGAGGGCCTGGTTAACCCTTTCCAATGCCAAGAAGGCCTAGGGAGTTAACTTACATTTTGAGGAGGGCTGTTTGTTTCCTTTTAACAGGTCAAACAGTGGTTGGAGGCAGCTTGTAGGCAGATAGAGATACTGCCTAAGCCAATTTAAATTTCCTAGAAAACTTTGTAAAGAAGCAAGAGTAAGGTTAGAAGGGAAGGTAACATTAGGTTTTAAGGGACGAATTTGCGTTAGAGAAATCTCTGAACCTAGGAAGGATATTGGAGGGATTAGCTGTATCTTCTCAGGGGCTACATTAAGGCCGCTTTTCTTTAATGCAGGAATGAGAAAATCACGTAAGGCATAGAGATCTGTATCTGATTTTCCCCATATTAAAATATCACCTGTATAATGAAAAACATTAAGGCCCTTATGAATATATGGGACAAGGGCAGATTTAACAGCCTCCTGACAAATTATAGGACTGTTGACCATACCCTGGGGCAGCACCACCCATTCAAATCTGTCAGGAGGGCTGGCGTTATTAATAGACGGAACAGAGAAGGCAAAAAGTTTACAATCTTGCGGATGCAAGGGGATAGAGAAAAAACAATCTTGTATATCAATAGCTATGATTGGAATTCCTGTGGGAATTGCAGAAGCAAGAGGCAAACCCCTTTGGGGGGAGCCCCAGACCTGCATGGTTTTATTTACTGTACAGAGATCTTGAAGGAGGCGCCATTTTCCTGAGCGCTTTTTAATCACAAAGACAGGAGTATTCCATGGGCTTCGAGAATGGCGAATGTGTATTGGGTGGGGTCACCCTTTCTCATGCTTGTGTTGCGCAGATGCGTACCTGTTCAAAATAACTGGTTGGAAACCTGGCTTCTGCCTGCTGAGCTCCAGATTCATAAGCTCCTTCTCCAAACAAGGCATCAGAATCCCATTCTACCTGTTTGTTACTATTTTCCTGCGACTGTCTAGAGCACTCATCGCGGAAGTTTGCCTTCCACTGTAGGTAGAGGGGGTCTGGGAGTGCAGCATGAGCCAGAACTTTCCAATCTTGGGGCGTGTTAAGATGGTGGTAAAAACTCCTCACAACGGACTTGGTCCATGGAGCATGCATTCCGTCATCCCTGACTGCTTGTCTGAGTGTTTCGAGTTCTTTAGCGGAGTATGGCTGCCACGGCTGAGGGTTTTGTTTAGACGGGGCCACGTTTACCGGGAAGGTGTGGATTTGGTTCGATGACACTGGGGAGAGATCTACGGAAGTGGTAGGTGCTGTGGAAACTGCTGTAGTGGCCGCAGGGGAAACTGAACACGTATCTATGGGGATGGAGCTCTTGGGGTGGACTGAAAATGGTTTAAGGTCCTTAAATGCTAAAAAAAATATCCTTTAACTCTCTTATCTCAGCGACAAGGTCTCTTAATGATGACGTATCAGCAACGGGTGGAGTCAGAGAAGCAGAAGCCTCAGGGGAAGCCAAAACCGGGGCGGTAGAAGGAGGGGCTAGAGAACCGGAAGCCTCAGGGGAAACAGGGGGCAGGGCCAGAGAACCAGAAGGAACTGAACACGTGTCTGCCACAGAAGGGACCGAACACGTGTCTGCAGAAGGAGCCGAACATGTGTCTGTGGGGACAGCTGGGGCAGGGGTCAAAGGAGCGGCCGAACACGTGTCTTTGGGGGCAGTGGGGGGAGGGGTCATGGAAGCGGAAGCTGCCGCAGGAGAAACCAAACACGTGTCTCCAGAGGCAGCGGTTTTGGGGCTGACTGCAGATTGCTTAGGGTGTTTAAGTCTTAAGCAAATATCCTTTAACTCCTGTATCTCAGCCTCAAGGTCACTTAACCTTTTGGCAGGAGGCCTTGTACATATCCTGAAAATAGTAAATATAGCCATGAGAACCCATGGTGTAGCAAAAATTAAAGCATCTCTGAGATCGAAAGCCTGTCCCAGGAGAGAAGGATAGAATGTCTGGGGCACCTCCTCATAAAACGGAAAAAATCCCATGGTGGAGGGAAACGCCGGGCCACAGAGGCAGGCGGATGCCACTTACCTGTGTCTGGGAGGCTTTTCTGGACCTCAGGATGGGCGTGAGTGCGGGACACGTTGAGCACCAGTTTTGCTGTGATGGGCTTACCTCTTCAAGTGAAAACCGACCGTGGACCAGCGTTTACCAGCAAACAATTTAAAGATTTTTGTTCCTTCTGGAACATTACTCATACCACAGGCATTCCCTATAATCCACAGGGACAAGGCATTGTCGAGAGGGCCCATCAAACTCTTAAGGCTCAATTGAATAAAGATAAAGGAGGAATGTATTCCCCGAATATCCAGCTAGCAAAAGCCTTAACTACGTTAAATCTCTTTAATATTTACAATAACTCAGACTTACCTCCTATTATTCTTCACTGGCAAACACCATCTACTCTCCCATCTATTAAGGTCAAATGGAAGGACCCACTTGATAAAATTTGGAAAGGGCCTGACCCTCTGTTGACCATGGGACGTGCTTGTCTTCCTGTGGTGTTTTTCAGATTTGATTCTTGGTGGCCAAGGCTTTGGTTCCTGGTGGAATGGGGGGTATAGATTTCTCTCATTTATTTTCCCTATCATTTACCCCTCTGGGAGTATGGACCAAAATTCTTTTTTAAAATTCTATTTATTTATTTATTGCATAGAGACAGCCAGAAATCAAGAGGGAGGGGGTGAGAGAGAGGGAGAGAGACAGAGACACTAGCAGCACATCTCCACCACATGCAAAGCTTTCCCCCTGCATTTGGGAGAAAGGAACAGGGGCTCAAATCTGGGTCCTTGCGCATTGTAACATGTGCTCTCAACAGGTGTGTCACTACCGGCACCTGGATCAAAATTCTGTATGGAGTGCAGAAGGTAGGAGTTCTGGCTTCTGTAATTGCTTCTCTGCTGAACATGGGCTTTGGAAAAGCCTGAATATTCCTCACTAGTAGACTACTTGACTTTCTTTTCATTTTCTTAAAAAAGATTTATTTATTAGGGGCCAAGTGGTAGGGCACCTGGTTAAACACACATTGTACATAAGCCAAGGACCAGCATAAGGATCTGGGTTCAGCCGCTGGCTTTCCACCTACAGAGAGGTTGCATCACTGTCGGTGAAGTGTCTGGCCTGCAGGTGTCTATCTTTCTCTCTCCCTCTCTATCTCCCCCTCCTCTCATAATTTTCCTCTGTTCTACCCAACAAAATGGAAAAAATGGCCACTTGGAGCAGCTCCAGTAATAACCCTGGAGAATCAAAAAAAGAAAAGAAAGATGGAAATAAAAATACTTATTTATTTGTTAGTGGGGTAGGTGTGATGTGATGCTGGGGTTTGAACTTGGGAACTCCTGCTTGAGAGTTCAGCATTTTATCCACAGTGCTGTCTCCCAACCCCTTTGATTGTTTTTCTATACAGGATGTTTCTTTCCTGCTTTGGCTGCCTTGATCACGGCTGCAATGCTATATATTTTATAAAAACCTGACATATGAGGGGACTGGGCTGTGGAGCACGTGACTGAGTATACACAACACCATTTGCAGGAACCTGGGTTGAAACCCCTGCTCCCCACCTGCAAGGATGAAGCTTCATGAGTGGTAGACATAGGTATCTTTCTTTCTTCCTTTCTATCTGCCCCTCCCATCTCAGTTTCTCTCTTCTTTATCAAGTAAGGTATAACAGGAAAAAAAAACAAGAGAAAAAATTAACATATGAATGTGTGTCTCCTAAAAACACATCATTATAATACTAATAAAAAAATTCTGCCCACTAGGGCTTCAAGCCAGCATCATCCCACTGATTCCAGCACACTGAATTCTCCTTTATATTTTAGAGATGGGGGAGGAGGAGAGACATCACAGCTCTGCTCCACCATTCATGAAGCCTCCTCATGTTCTGTCCATGGTCCTCCCTTGGGGTGCAGGGCACTCAGCCTGGGTCCTGGTGCAGGGGAAAGTGTGCACTCTACCAGGTGAGCCACCCCCAATAGGTTACTGTCACCCCACTACCATTTCCTCCACCGCCTCCTGCTGCTGTCCTACCACTGCCCCTGGTCCTTGGCCACATGTCCCCTGAGAGCGTCCAGAGTGAGGACAAGGACCTGTGCTTTCATCAGTATTTGCTGTGGAAAAGGAACCAACCTGTCATTGGGAGGTTCAGGAAAGCCTGTCCCTTCGCTCCTCCCTTCTTTCCTCCCTCCCTCTCTCCTTTTATTCCCCTCCCACCTTCCATTCCTTCCTCCCTTCCTTCCACCAACATGTCCTCTGGCTCCTGCTGGGAGTGCTGCTGGCTCTGTAATCTGGGCTCACCCTGCACTCCCCATAGCCAGCAGAGCTTCTGAGACAGGCCTCAGCAGAGGGCAACAGGAACACTGTCTCCAGGCTGCCAATATCCCCAGGGGCTCACTGTGTTTTCTGCATCACTCTGAGCATCAAACTGGAAGTGACTTGGGCACTCAGGGTGACCTCAGTCTCCATGGAGATGCCTAGACCCCCTTCCCCTAGCTCCTGAAAGGAGGAGGCTGCTCTGGAGGACTGAGCAAGCAGGTGAATCTTTTGGGGGTCTGCTGAAAGCCAAGTTGGGTTGTGCACCCACACAAGGATGCAGAGAACTTCCTGTGTCGAGAACACTTCAGCATCTCAGGGAAAATGGAGCTCTGATGGAGGGTGAGAGAAAGCCTGTGTTCTGGGCTGTCTATAGTAAGGATACTTAGAGCTGGCCTGGGGGCAGGCAGGAGACATTTGGGGAGAACAGTTCTCCATTTACAGGTGTAGGCATGGCAGAGTCCAATATCTGCCTCCTTGAGTCCCTGGGGCAGATGAAGTGACACAGGTAACCATGCCAGTTCAGATCCCGTCACAGGCCAGTGTTGGGACTCACCAGGCCACCTCCATCTGCTGACCAGTGGCTTCTGGAGACAGGGTCCAGGTGGTAGCAAAACCCAGAGATATTTGGGGTGAAGGAAAAAGCCCCAGGTGCTAATCCTGTGACATTTGGGTTTTGAGGTGTGATAATTGGAAGCAGCCTGACCTAGATATCAGTGTATAGAAGATGGGCTTAGGCTGAGAAGCACTTGAGCCCAGCAGCAGTGGCTGAGCCCAGAGAGCTCTGAGGGGACATGGACTCGGATGCAGAGATTGGACACAGTGTTCACATATAGGGGTAAGTGTGTGTGTGACAGTGGTGTGGTGGAAGCCAGCGAGCTCATCAGCCTCCTCCTACCTGCGGCCTGTTCTGGGATGGGGGTCAAGTGCCACAATGTCTGTCTCTGTGCTTTCCTGACTAGCAGTTGACATTATCTGAGGTTGCGATATATTTAAAAAATATATGTAACGGGTGTATTGCACCAAAGACAGGGGGAGGTTTGAGGTCCTGGAACATGATGGCAGAGGAGGACCTAGTGGGGGCTGAATTGTTATGTAGAAAACTGGAAAATGTTACACATGCACAAACTATTGTACTTTAATATGTAATAAAAACCATTAATCCCACTATAAAGAAAAAAATATATTTAGTGGGTGTAGATGCCTGTACACACACACACACACACACACACACACACACACGGAGAGAAACCAGAAACCTCCTCAGCTCTGACTGACGGTTGTTATGCTGGGGATTGAACCTATGACCTCAGAGCCTCAGGCATGGGAGTCTTTTTGCAGGACTGTTATGTTGTCTCCCCTGCCCCGTGATTATTATTATTATTATTTTATTTATTTATTTAAAAAAATTATTTGTAAAATGAAAAATATACACAAAACCATAGAATGGGGCGGGGTGAAATATCATACACTTCCTTCCAGAGTTCCATATCCCATCCCCTCCATTGGAAACTTTCCTATTCTTTATCTCTCTGGGAGCATGGATCCATGGTCATTATGGGATGCAGAAGGTGGGAGGTCTGGCTTCTGTAGTTGCTTCTCAGATGGACATGAGCATTAGCAGGTTGATCCATACTCCCAGCCTGTCCCTATCTTTCCCTACTGAGGCAGGGCTCTGGCGAGGTGTGGTTCCAGGGTACATTGGTGAGGTTGTCTGTCCAGGCGAGTCAGGTTGACATCATGGTAGCATCTGCAGCTTGGTGTTTGGAACGTGTGTTCCTTTGCTTCCTCCTTTCTTGTGGGACTCGGTTCAGTAGTTCTTGTAAGGCGGGGTTGATTGTGGCAAATTCCTTTAGTTCTTGAATATTTGAGAAAACCTTTATTTCTCCCTCATATTTGAAGGATTATTTTGCAGGATACAATATTCATGGCTGGAATTCCCTCTCCTTTAGACATTTGAATATGTCATTCCACTCTCTCCTTGCCTCTAGAGTTTGTAAAGAGAAATCTGATGAAAGTCTGATAGCTCTGCCTTTGTATGTAACTTCTTTACTTTCCCTAGCAGCCAGCAATTTTTCTCCTTGTCGTTGATTTTTGATACTTTTACAACAACGTGCCTTTCGTTGGTCTTTTTGTATTTATAAATCTGGGTGATAGTTCTGCCTCTTGGATAAGAATGTTCTGATGGTTTCCTAAGTGAAGGAAATGCTCAGCTAAATTGCTCTGAAAATGGACTCTGGGTCTTTGGCCTTGTCCTCCTCTTCAGATATACTTATCACTCTTATATTCAATCTTTTGATGAAGTGAGTCTGCAATTTCACAGAGAGTTGTTTCAGTCTTTCTAAACCATTCCTCTCCCATATCATTGAGTTGAAAGAGTGGGCTGGCTGTATCTTCTGGATTGGAAATTACTTCTTCTGAATGTGTGGATCTGCTTGCTAAGCCTTCTACCTGGGCATGGATTGCCCCGTGGGCAGCTAAAGTGTCTGTTACTCCCTGGAGTTCTGACTGAAGTTCTTCTTTCAAGATCTGATGATTCTTAGTGAGCTCTGTTATAAGTTCCTCTCTCGTGTGTTTTAATTCCATAGTAACACACTCTTTTAACTCTTGCTTAATTTCTTGGAGAGTCCTCACAATGAGCTATGTGTAGTCTGTCTCTGAGAGTCTCTCTAAATCTGTAATTCTTTGGATTTCCTGTTTCATCCCTGTCTGGCTGATACGGCATAGTTGGCTGTTTAGTTCTGTTTCTCTGCTTGCTCATTGGTTTTTTTTTAATATTTATTTATTTATTCCCTTTTGCTGCCCTTGTTTTTTTATCGTTGTAGTTATTATTGTTGTTGTTGCTGATGTCATCGTAGTTGGATAGGACAGAGAGAAATGGAGATAGGAGGGAAGACAGAGAAGGGGAGAGAAAGACACCTGCAGACCTGCTTCACCAATTGTGAAGTGACTCCCCTGCAGGTAGAGAGTTGGGGGCTCGAACTGGGATCCTTATGTCAGTGCTTGAGCTTTGTGCCACCTGTGCTTAGCCTGCTGTGCTACCACCTGACTCCCCTTGTGCATTGTTTTGAGCTGGTTATTGATGGCCAGCAGGTGGTGCTGTTGCAACATCTAGATTCTCTTGTTTGTATGATCTGCAGCCTGTGGGATAAGGTAGGAGGGGTGGTTGCTTTGGGCTGTGTTGTGGTCACAAATGCCCTGTTTTATGTTGTGTCCTTGCCTTGAATTCAGAAGGCTAATGTACCCTCTGAGTCAGACTGAGAGATTTTAAGCCCCTGTCTCTTTTCTTCCGGCTCTAGGAACAATGTTACTTGCTTTCTGCGCTTCAAGTGAAATCGCCAAAATAGTGCAGCTCAGCACCCATGATGCCCAGAGCTCTCATTTGACTTTCATGTTCTTCGACAGGCACCCATACCCCTTTTTGCTCCAACTGCACGCAAGCACTCACTGAGGCTGCAGAAATTTTGGCTATAGATTATGACTTCAAGTAGGGTCTCTTGTATTTATTTGTTGTTTGGGAGGAGAGGTTATTCCATGGCCATGCCTCCCAGTAGTCTCTGATTACTATGTTTTCTTCTCTGGTGATTATTCTTTTTCTCCCTCTTCTCCCTACAGAGAGCTGGGCATTATCAGGTGTCACTCGTCACCACACCTGGTCATCTGCACCTTGAATCCTGACACAAGCACACACCCCAGCTGTGGGGAGCGCAGTGCTGTTCTTCAAACACTGCTCACTCTTTTACTCCACAGCACTGCTCACTCTTTTACTCCACAGCCAGTTCCTCTCCACACACCCCAAACACTGTCCCCAGATGGTGGGGGGTCACCAAGTCCATCTGTTCTTCAAACCTGAGGAAGTGATGAGCTAGGCGAGTCCAGAGCCAAGCAGCCCAGCCCAGAGTCCCTCGCGGCTCAGCGGCGCTGTGGGCAGGAGGGCAGAGGCCAGCAGCACCCCAGGCACCCTGTTCCTGGGGACCATTTCTGGAAAGGGAGCAGGTGCTTGGGACAGAGGGGGCTGAGATGCTGCTTCAGCGAGCTCTGACCCTCAGGCACCTCAGCTACTTTCTCTTCCTCTTCCCCCTCTGTCCCCTCATGGCTGTGCAGCTGCTGTCTTCTACTCCTGAGCTAAGGCCTAACGTTGCAGGGGCTGCTCCTTGCTGGCAGTGAGGGTAATTAAAAGTCTTTGGGGACAAGTGTGCGGGGCAGCCTGGAGCAGGGACCAGAAGCACCCAGCATGCTGGTGCCCACACATGTGGTTTTGTCCCCTCAGTAGATTGGGTGACAGCTGAGCTGTTAGTAAGAGCGCAGCGCCACCTGGTGGTTATCTGCAGTATCACCGAGTGCAGTCTTATGGAGCCTCACAAGAGTGTTAAGTGCCCTGGGTCCAGATTTCAGCCCAGCACTGCAGGAGAGATGCTGCTGCATCAGGGGAAGCTCTAATGTCGCTCCCTTTCTCTCTGAATGAGGAGGTCGGCCCCGTGGCTGTGCGGTGACCTGTGTGTGAGGCCCTGGCTCATGTCTTATCAGGTGGGCCTCTGCCTTCTCCCTGCCCACAGGATGCAAACCACAGAGCCTCCTGGCACTTGTCAGGCCACACACTGATGCTGGAAGCTTCCTGCTAGCAGTGGCAAAGCCACTTCTCAGCGGCCTGGAGAGAGCGCTGCTGGTAGAGCATATGCTAGCAAGCTTATGGACCAGGTTTCAAGCCTCAGCTCCCTACCTGCAGGCTTCAGGAGTGGTGGAGGAATTTTGCTGGTGTGTGTCTGTCTCTCTCCCTCCCAACCTCCCCATTTCCTCTTGATTTCTCTCCATCTCCAATAAAATAAAAATAAAATGTAAAAGAGCCACTTCTCACAGCTCAGAGACCATAAAGTGACTGACTGACACGTCCCTTCATTACAGACATGTCACATTTGCTGTGTCCAGAGGAGGACCAGGGCCCTGAGCAGGACCCCCAGAGGCCCCAGTGCTGGCTGTGGCAGTCCTGAGGCCATGCCACCTGCAGGGTCTCAGCAGAACTGGGACATGTCCTTGTCCCTCACATGCCTGAGCTGCCCAGACCTGTGTCAGTCCCGGGAGCCGTGGGGAGCTCTTAAGAGAGATGCTCCCCGAGTCAGAGCATCTTAGGCAGCAGGGAGCACTTTACTTCATTTTCTTTTTTTTTCAGTAGTGACTTAATAATTTTGAACAAGATTATAACTTTACAGTAGTTTCCATCAACAGAGTTCCATATCCAATCCCCTCCATTGTAGCTTCCCTATTTTTTAAAGAATTTTTTAAATATTTATTTCCTTTTCTTTGCCCTTGTTTTATTTTTGTTGTAGTTATTATTATTGTTGTTTTTATTGATGTCATTGTTGTTGGATAGGACAGAGAGAAATGGAGAGAAGAGGAGAAGACAGAGAGGGGGAGAGAAAGATAGACACCTGCAGACCTGCTTCACCGCCTGTGAAGCGACTCCCCCTGCAGGTGAGGAGTCAGGGACTCGAACTGGGATCCTTATGTAGGTCCTTGCACTTTGTGCCACCTGTGCTTAACTTGCTGCGCTACCGCAAGACTCCCGAAGCTTCCCTATTCTTTAACCCTCTGGGAGTATGGACCAAAATTCTTTTTTTATATTTATTTATTTTCCCTTTTTGTTGCCTTTCTTGTTTTATATTGTTGTTGTAGTTATTGATGTCGTTGTTGTTGGATAGGACAGAGAGAAATGGAGAGAGGAGGAGAAGATAGAGAGAGAGAGAAAGACAGACAACTGCAGACCTGCTTCACCGCCTGTGAAGTGACTCCCTGCAGGTGGGGAGTCGGGCACTCAAACTGGGATTTTTTTTTTGCCTCCAGGGTTATTGCGGGGTTCAGTGTTTGCATCACGAATCCACTGCTCCTGGACACCATTTTTCCTGTTTTGTTGCCCTTGTTGTTCTATCATTGTTATGGTTATTATCGTTGTTGTCACTGTTGCTGTCATTGGATAGGACAGAGAGAAATCGAGAGAGGAGGGGTGACGGGGGGAGAGAAAGATAGACACCTGTAGACCCGCTTCACCACCCATGAAGCGACTCCCCTACAGGTGGGGAGCCAGGGGCTCGAACCAGGATCCTTATGCCATGGACCAAAATTCTCTATGGCGTGCAGAATTCTGGCTGCTATAATTGCTTGTGCGCTGAACGTGGATGTTGGCAGGTGGATCCAGAACCTCAGCCTGTCTCTATCTTTCCCTAGTGGGGGAGGGATATGGAGAGGTGTTCACCTATTTTCTAACTGAGTGTTTCAGACTGTTCATTTGGTCATGGGATATTCAGGCAGGGTGGCAGGTCAGGCAGAGGCATTAATTCAAGAAATGGTGTTTATGATGCTGGCAGGCCCAGCCAGGCTTCTGTCCAAGATGGAACTGAACACAGTGGTGCTTGTCCTTTTTATATGTTAATTCTTTTATAGAGATAGAGAGAAATTGAGAGGGAAGGGGGAGAGAAACAGAGAGATGCCTGCATCCCTGCTCCACTGCTCATGAAGCTTCCCTCTTCAGGTGGGGACTGGGGGCTTGAACTTGGGTCCTTGTGCAGGAGCTTGTCCATTTTTTATACAGCTATCCACTTTCCCATAAGAACTTCTAACAACAAGCTTAAGGGTTATTTTTATTTCATATATATATATATATATATATATATATATGGAGAGAGAGAGAGAGAGAGAGAGAGGGAGAGAGAGAGGGAGGGAGAATA
Source organism: Erinaceus europaeus (assembly GCF_950295315.1). Lineage (NCBI taxonomy): Eukaryota > Metazoa > Chordata > Mammalia > Eulipotyphla > Erinaceidae > Erinaceus > Erinaceus europaeus. The sequence continues at coordinate 41,582,982 of NC_080175.1, read as the reverse complement.
GCTTGTTTGAGTTCTCAACAGACTCTTGGGCAGAAAGAGCACATTCTAGGTCTCTACCAAACTATTCTGATGACAGTAGTAGGAGGAAACTCTCTTTGAGAAATCCACCCTTAGTTTCTCTGCCTCAATGAGAGAGATTGAGAGAGAGAGAGAGAGAGAGAGAGAGAGAGAGAATAGATTGAGTGAACAGTGAGGGGTTGGTGTGGGGAGGGAGCCCTGTGCACAGGCTGGAGTGGGACTACTCCCTGCCATTTCCCTAACCCTGGGGAGTGTCCCTCCAGGTTCCTCATCACTGCAGGCACCACCAGAAACTTCACTGCAGAAAAGGCTCTTGGACTTTATTGGTGGGTCATCACTGTGAGGTTCCAGTGTTTCCCTACAAGTCCAGACCCATGGTCACCCTGTCTGCGGGTGTCTGTGGTCAGCTGGGGTCACATGGAGGGAAAGAAATCATGCCCTCACTCAGCTGAGATAGGCTGCAGGGATGAGGACTGCCTCTTGCTGGGAGGTGACAGCTCAGCTCCTGGATACCCACAAGGCCCTGAGGTTCTCACAGTGGCCAAGGTGGAGGTGGAGGTGTGACCACATGAGTCTTGTCTTGGGCTTCCTGAAACCTCACAAAAGAGGTGTGCATTGATGGACACTGGGGGGATTCCACCTCTTGTTGATAGACCCCACCCTGCAAAGGGGGTGCAGTGATGTTGGGGCGTGCCAACCAGCAGGCACCTCACTGGTTGGGGGATGCTGAGGGGAGGTTTGTTGGTTGGCGCTGTAAAACTTTGCACTCCTAACCCCTCCCATGACCCCTCTGTGTCCTGCAGTGACTCCTCTGAGGTCACAACCCCAGGAGTTGAAGCCACAGACTGAATGCCCCCATGGAGCCACTCCTGGTCTCTGAGATCCCGAGGTGCTCCTTGAGGAGGACAGTTCTGTGAACACTGCCCACCTCTGCCCCAAGCAGGACCAGGCTGTCCCTCAGGGGAGGGCACAGGACGGAGGAGTGTTGGCATCAGGGTTGGGGAGCAGAGCACAGTGAGGCTGAGCTGTGCCAGCCTTGCAGCTGGTCTTGGGACTGACAGGGAAGGAGGGTCTGGGGTGGGGTGGGTATTGCTCTGGGCTCAGCGCTCCTGTTGGGATCAGCAGTGTTCTGGAATATTCTAAAACTCTGTGGAGTGGAGAAAGCATGGCTTGTGACTACCAGCAACCATGCTGTGGAATCCACACTTAATTCAGAGTGACATCTAAAAGAACATGAATTTCCATAAGAGATAAAGTAGGATTAGGATGAACCACACGAAGCAGACCTCTTTAGATGTGGGGGCAACTTCTATGGGGAGAGGCTCTGAGGCCACAGCCATAGCTGGCAGCTCAGGGGCAGGCAGACAGTCTGGAGAGGAGAGGGACAGAGGTCAGCCTGGCTGAGGTGGTCCTTGCTGCGTCAGCACTCCCACCCCAAAATGCAGAGCCCTGACCCCCAGGACTGTCCCACTCAGTCTCGTGAAGTCAGGGTGAATCGTTTGTGACACAGCCCCAGCTCTGCGTCCTCTGAGAGCCCCCACCTGTGTGCTCAAAAGACCCCCATGACTCACCCCTGAGCAGAGCCAGCTGCGTGTTCAGAACTGGGTTGCTGGGGCTCTGTGTGTCCTGGGTGGTTGTCTCCAGCAGCCTCAGGAGCTCCTGTGCCTGGAGCCAGGAGACTCTGCCTTTGTTCCAATGTGGGGTCTTCATCAGGGGCTGCTGTCTTCCTTGGGTTATGGGGATCCTGTCTTGGAGTGCCAGCAGGGCCATACAGGTCTTTAGGTGGTGCTCAGCATCTGTGATGATGGGGGGAATATTCCCCGTGGTGTCACAGGGGCAAAGGCTACCTGGTGGATTCCTCTCTGCATCCTGCGTGTCCCCCATGGTCATCTGCAGAGAAAGGGACACAGGAAATCCCACCTGAGACTGAGTATTGTCTGGAGATCAGGTCCTCCCAGGCCCAGAGGCAGAGGTCTTGTGGGCTAGGAAGTCATAGGGGCTCACCTGCTGATTGGGTTGCAGCTCCCCTTCAGGCTCTTTGGGCCCTGGCCCCCCTGAGGCCTGTCCTCCAAGGGAGGGGGCCAGTCACTGTGAGGGCACAACCCTGAGTACCAGACTACTCTTACCTTGTTCTTGCATGGGGGCTTGGGAGGATGCTGGTGCCTTCCCTGGGCCTTGGGAACCCCCATATGGTCCTGGGCACCTGGCAGGGCCACATTTACCTCCAGTAGAGGCTCAGCTTCCTTTTTGGTGGAGGGCAGCTGTGCTGAGGTGTCACAGGGGCACAAGCCACCTGGCGTGTCCCCTTCTGTGTCCTGTGTGTCCCTTGTGGTTATCTGCAGAGACAGGGACACAGGGAGCTCAGCCTGAGACTTTGTGGTTCTGCCCCTCATGAGCCAGAGTGTGGACCTGTCACATGTCATAGCTGACCAGATGAGGGACCCTCTGAGGAGTGTGGGGAGCACATGCTATGAAAGGTTCTTACCTAGGGACCCCACCTCTTACTCTCCAGTCTTTCCTGTCCCTGTTAATGAGGGAAAACACTGACAGCACAATGGACCCCAACTGGCTTAGTGCTCTGTCTCAGCCTACAGCATATTCAGCCTTGGGAGAGACCCCCGTACCCCCATCCTGATTTTCTCACCAGCATTATGACCTATTCTGCCCACAGGAAGTGAGGGCTTGGACAGAGGCTTCAGTGGCTGAGTTCCATGGGGCTGAGGAGTCACTCCTAGGTATCATTTGTGAAAATTTTGGAGTTAACTAATTAGCTCTTCTGGCTAGTGCGCTGCTTTGCTGTGTGTGTGTGTGTGTGTGTTTCTCTCTATGTGTTGGTGGGTGTTTCTGTGTGTGTGTGTGTGTGTGTTTCTCTCTATGTGTTGGTGGGTGTTTCTGTGTGTGTGTGTGTGTGTGTGTGTGTTTCTCTCTATGTGTTGGTGGGTGTTTGTGTGTGTGTTTCTCTCTATGTGTTGGTGGGTGTTTCTGTGTGTGTGTGTGTGTGTGTGTGTGTGTGTGTGTGTGTGTGTGTGTGTGTGAGTTGGGAGGAGCTGGAACTCTCCTGGAGGAGGAAGCTCTTGGGCTGTTATGTTTCCCTCTCTGCTTTCTCTCATCCTTCTCTCTCTCTCTCTTTCCATCTTTGTCCTTATATCAAGTCTTTGAAGCAAAGGTTAAATCTGGTCATGGGCCCCATGAGGTCCAGAATTATGAAGGGCCCAGTGTTCAGCCCAGCACCACCTTTAGCTAGGACAGCAGGGGACTAGCCATATGCCTCCTCTGGGGTTCATGTCCCTCCAGGCCCAGGGCAAAGTGCCCGTGGGCTTAGGAAGTGACAGGTGCTCACCTCCTCCACAGGTTGCAGTTCCTCTTCAGGCTCCTGTGGTCCTGGTCCCCTCTGAGGCTTATTCTCCAGGGTAGGGAGCCAGTCACTGTGAGGGCATGACCCAGAGTACCAGACTACTCTTCCCTTGTTCCTGCGTGGGGGCTTGGGAGGAGGCTGCTGCTTTCCCTGGGCCTCGGGGGCCCCATATTGTCCTGTGCACCTGGCAGGGTCACATTGCCTCCAGCTTGGGCTCAGCTTTCTTGTTGTTGGGGGCAGCTGCCCTGAGGTGTCACAGGGGCACAGGCCACCAGGCATGTCCCCTTTTGTGACCTGTGTGTCCCCTGTGGTCATCTGCAGAGACAGGGGCACAGGGAGCCCAGCCTGAGTCTTGTGTTTCTGGTCCCCATCAGCCAGAGTATGATATGTCTAATGTTACAGTTGACCAGATGAGGGAGCCTTAGAGGAGTGAGGGTAGCACATGGTCTGAGAGAAGTGGACCTGTCAATGCCCATGCTTAGTAGAGAAGCAATTACAGAAGCAGAGCTTCCACCTTCTGCATCCCACAATGACCTTGGGTCCATACTCCCAGAGGGTTAAAGAATAGGAAAGCTATCAAGGGAGAGGATGGGATATGGAGTTCTGGTGGTGGGAATTGTGTGGAGTTGTAACCCTCTCATCCTATGGCTTTGTCAGTGTTTCCTTTTTATAAATAAAATAAAAAATATTTTTTCAAATTTTATTAGTGATTTAATATTGATTTAGAAAATTACATGGCAGGGGGTCAAGCAGTAGTGCAGTGGGTTAAGCTCACGTTGTGCGAGGTGCAAGGACTGGCGTAAGGATCCCAGTTCGAGCCCTTGCTCCCCACCTGCAGGGGAGTCTCTTCACAGAAGGTGAAGCAGGTCTGCAGGTGTCTCTCTTTCTCTACTCGCCTCTGTATTCCTCTCCTTTCTCCATTTCTTTCTGTCCTACCCCAAAACAATGACATCATCAATAACAATAACTACAACAACAATAAAACAACAAGGGCAACAAAAAGGAAAATAATTTTTAAAAAATTAAGAAAAAAAAGAAAATTACATGGCAACAGGGGTATAATTCCATACCATTCCCACCACCAGATTTCTGAGTCCCCAACCCACCACTGCAAGGCACTGCTGTTCTCCTAAGGTTGCAGACATGGGTTACCTGTGATCACTATCTACCTAGATTTGCACATAATGTCCCCCTTTTTCTTACAGAACCTGTCCTCTCTTCCCCTCCAAGCCACTCATGACCCTACAACTACAACCAAATGTCCTTCTCCTTTTCCTCCTCTCTTTCTGGCTGTTGATGGAGCAGGAGTTCAGAGCCCTCTTATCTTCCTCCTCCTATCACTTCTCTCCCACTGGGAGTATGGATCAAGATTGTTTTTGGGGTGCAGAAGGTAGGAGTTCTGGCTTCTGTAATTTATTCTCTTCTGGATATGGGCATTGGTAGGTCAATTCATACTTCCAGCCTGTTTCTATCTCTCCCTAGTGAGTTAGAGCTCTAGAGAGGTGAGGTTCCAGGACATATTGCTGAGGTTGTCTGCCCAGAGAAGTCAGTCTGCCCAGATCTGGAATCATGGCAGCATCTGCAACTTGGTGTCTGGAATGTGGCAGGATATAAAGTGAGACAAAATGGCTAATGATAGTGGGGTCTGCACTCTTATCTGGAAAACTGGGAAAAGTTATGCATGTAAAAATATTGTATTTTACTGTTGACTGTAAACCATTAACCCCCCAATATAGAAATAAAAAAGGTTAATAAATAGGAACTGAAAAGTAGGAACTGAGCATATGAGATTAGGGATTATAGGGTGGAAAAAGCTTGGAATCCTATTTTTGGCATGTTTCTAGGTGCCCACTACTATGGTAGTTTTGCTTGAGTTTGATAGCTGGATAGAAATATTGTTTGAAGGCAAGGTCCTATAGAGGCCCACAAAGGGGTCCATTAAATGTTGTTCCTGATGGAGATGACCAGTGACAGTAGAGAGGGATCTATTCGAGGTCTAGGGCCATCATGTCTGTGTAGGAATCCCAGGACTTCCCAATTAGGGCCCCAGGTGACACGGTGGTCTGGCAGTGAGTAAAGAGTCATCATTAAAGTATGCTGTTCTCTTACCCTTTATGAGCTTTTGTAGTCCTTACTTTGTCTGACAAGGTTAGGAGTGATTGAAGGAAGTGTAATAGGAGGTAAGTGAGGAGGTTATCTAGGTTTAAGTAAAAACTATTTCATTAGGTTCTTTATGGTGTCTTTTTAGGTTATTCTACTTTTTTGCTGCATTTATTGACTCAATGAAAACTGTTGTGTACTTTTGCTTTAAGGTATATATTTTGCCTTAATTTATGGATACATATGTACGTATGCCCTATCTCATGGGACCTGGTCTATACATAGGTCTGGTAGCTTTGTTAGGAAGTGAACCACCTGAAATGGAATTAAGGAGTCCTATGATCTAGGAAAGGTCTCACATGAGTAATGAAGCTGAAAGGTTGACATTCCATGTTTGATTTCTCTGGACACAGTCTGAAGTGAAACATGCCAAGGTGGTACTTATTGCATTGATTAGGCTGGGATCAGTAGATGCAGTATCAGTTGGTATGAATTGAGAGAAGCATGTCCTCAATGTGGATCAACAATGGTAGAGACTGTTCCATCCACAGAAGGGTTAACATACTCTACATACCACCTGCGGAAGATGGGTCCTGAAATTGGTGCAACCTAGAATGTTCCTGCTTATGACCACAGAATGTGAGCTTGGATCTGCAGGAATGCAGAGATTACATAGGCTCCTATGCTGAATATTGATCCTGGAGCAAATCTATGATATTTACAGTCAATATTTATCCATTTTCCTGTATTTGGGAGCTACTCTCTTCCCTGACCCAGCTTTCTTTCATTTTTTTTAAATTTCTTTATTGGCGAATTAATGTTTTACATTCGACTGTAAATATAATAGTTTGTATATGCATAACATTTTCCAGTTTTCCACAGAACCCCCACTAGGTCCTCTGCCATCGTTTTTTGTACCTGTACTCCTCCCCCCACCCACCCACCCCAGAGTCTTTTACTTTGGTGCAATACACCAATTCCAGTTCAGGTTCTACTTGTGTTTTCTCTTCTGATCTTGTTTTTCAGCTTCTGCCTGAGAGTGAGATCATCCCATATTCATCCTTCTGTTTCTGATTTATTTCACTTAACATGAATTTTTCAAGGTCCATCCAAGATAGGCTGAAAACAGTGAAGTCACCGTTTTTATAGCCGAGTAGTATTCCATTGTGTACATATACCACAACTTGCTCAGCCACTCATCTGTTGTTGCTTCCAGGTTTTGGCTATTATAAATTGTGCTGCTAAGAACATAGGTGTACACAGATATTTTTGGATGGATGTGTTGGGTTCCTTAGGATATGTCCCCAGGAGAGGAATTGCAGGATCATAGGGTAGGGCCATTTCTAGCCTTCTGAGAGTTCTCCAGACTGTTCTCCACAGAGGCTGGACCATTGACATTCCCTCCAGCAGTGCATGAGGGTTCCTTTGACCCCACAACCTCTCCAGCATTTGCTGCTGTTACCTTTTCAGATGTATGGCATTCTCATAGGAGTGAAGTAGTATCTCATTGTTGTCTTTATTTGCATTTCTCTGACAATCAGAGATTTGGAGCATTTTTTCATGTGTTTCTAGGTCTTTTGGATCTCTTCTGTGGTGAATATTCTGTCCATGTCCTCTCCCCATTTTTGGATGGGGTTATTTGTTTTCTTGTGGTTGAGTTTGGCAGGCTTTTTGTATATTTTGGTTATTAGCCTCTTGTCTGATGTATGGCATGTAAAGATCTTCTCCCATTCTGTGAGGGGTCTCTTGGTTTGGGTAGTGGTTTCTTTTGCTGTGCAGAAACTTAAAAAAAAAAATATTTATTTATTCCCTTTTGTTGTTATTGTTGTTTTATTGTTGTAGTTATTATTGATGTCATTGTTTTTGGGTAGAATAGAGAGAAATGGAGAGAGGAGGGGAAGACAGAGAGGGGGAGAGAAAGATAGACACCTTCAGATTTGCTTCACTGCCTGTGAAGCGACTCCCTTGAAGGTGGGGAGCCGGGGCCTGGAACCGGGATCCTTAAGCTGGTCCTTGCGCTTTGCACCACCTGCACTTAGCCCGCTGCGCTACCGCCCGACTCCCACAGAAACTTTTTAATTTGATGTAGTCCCATAGGTTTATACTTGCCTTAGTCTTCTTTGTAATTGGATTTGCTTCATTGAAGATGTCTTTAAATTTTATGCGAAAAGAGAGCTCTGCCAATATTTTCCTCTAAGTATCTGATAGTTTCTGGACTAACATCCAAGTCCTTGATCCACTTGCAATTGACTTTTGTGTTTGGTGAAATATAGTGATTCAGTTTCATTTTTATCCATGTTTCAACCCATTTTTCCAACACCATTTGTTGAAGAGACTCTGCTTTCCCCATTTAATAGTCTGGGCATCTTTGTCAAAGATTAGATGTCCATAGGTGTGGGGGCTTACTTCCAGGCTCTCAATTCTATTCCACTGGTCAGAGTGTCTATTCATGTTCCAGTACCAAGCAGTTTTGATGACAACGGCCCTAGAATACAATTTGAGATCTGGGAGTGTGATGCCTCCAGTTCTGTTCTTTCTTCTCAAGATTGTTTTGGCAGTTCTAGGTCTTTTCTTGTTCCAGATAAACATTTGTAGCATTCATTCTATTCTCCTAAAAATGTGGTTGGGATCTTGATGGGGATAGCATTAAATTTGTAGATGGCTCTGGGTAGTATATTCATTTTGATGATGTTAATTCTTCCAACCCATGAACATGGAATATCTTTCCACTTCTTTGTGTCTTTTTCAATTTCCTTGAGTAGTGACTCATAATTTTTAGTATATAAGTCTTTCACTTCTTTGGTTAGGTTTATTCCTAGATATTTTATTGTTTTTGTTGCTATAGTAAAAGGAATTGATTTCTGGATTTTATCTTCTTCTACCTTAGTGTTTGCATAGAGGAATGCCACTGACTTTTGAATGTTAATTTTGTAGTCGGATACCTTACTGTATTGTCTGATGATTTCCAAAAGCTTCTTGTTGGATTCCTTAGGTTTTTCTATGTATATTATCATGTCATATGCAAATAGGGAGAGTTTGACTTCTTCTCTTCCAATCTGTATGCCTTTAATTCCTTGCTCCTGCCTGATTGCTATGGCAAGAACTTCCAACACCATGTTGAATAGTAATGGTGATAGTGGGCAGCCCTGTCTAGTACCTGATCTGAGTGGAAATGCTTCCAGTTTTTCACCACTGAGTATGATGTTAGCTGTAGGTTTGCTATATATAGACTCCACTACCTTCAGGAATTTTCCATCTATTTCCATTTTTTGTAGTGTTTTGTGATCCAGATTTCTAGTCCTTTTTCCAACTATGACACCATCTCCCCAGAAAATAACCTAGTTCCACCTGCATGCTAGATGTCAGGCTCAGACAAAAACTAGTAAAGTCATGGCCCCTCTGGGATACACCTAAAATAGCCTTACTAGCTTTTCCCAAAACAGAGACTCCAAATCTTCATCTGCAACACTCTTGCCTTTAGGATCATGATTAGTTAACAATTTGTTCTGCTTTATATCTTAACTTTTTTTTCAGCCACCTGGTTCCTGGGTGAGAGCCTGGCCTGGCAGACCCAAGTGCTGCCCCCCTCCTCAGAGGGCCTCTCCCTCTGATCAGCTGTGACCAGGTGGCATGCCCATGTGCACAGGTGACATCAGCTGAGTGCACCACCTGGGGATCCATGAGGTGCTGCACCCTTGGTGGGGTGGGGTCAATAAGCAGGTTCCAGATGCTACCATAGTATGAACCATACTTCACTGGGCAGATGACTCCACCAATGTGTCCTGGAGCTCTGCTTCCCCAGAGTTCTGCCCCACTAGGGAAAGAGAGAGATGGGCTAGGAGTATGGATAGACCTTCCAATGCCCATGTTTAGCGGGGAAGCAATTACAGAAGACAGATCTCCCACCTTCTGTACCCCACAATGATCTTAGGAACAGTTAAACAATTTTTTTTTTATTAAATTGCATGCCCATTGTCTAGATTCTACACAGAAGTGAAACCATCCAGTAGCTGTCTTTCACCTCCTTCTTTACCTCCCTAAACATCATCCCCTCCACTCAAGATGGAGGGTCACTGTGGAGCGCAGACTGTAGAGGATGAGATGAGGAGGGGCACTGAGCATGACTTTCACTGTAGAGGATGAGAAGAGGGAAATACATGGCAGAGGGGAAACAGAGTGATTCCAGGAGAAAGAGCTGGGGGCAAGGGCGGCAGGTAGTGGTGCACCTGGTTAAGTGCTCATGTTATAGTGTGAGAGGATCCAGATTCAAGACCCTGGTCTCCTCCCCAGGGGAAAACCTTCATAGGTGGTGAATCAGGGCTGCAGGTGGCTCTTTGTCTCTTTTATTCTATATCTCTTCCTCTCCTCTCAATTTATCTGTATCTATCTAATAATAAATATTATTTTTTAAAAAAGTGGGCAGGGTGCCTTGGTGTCTTCCCAATGCAGAAACAGGTACAGGAAAAGGGGACACCAGGGGCACCCACTGAGTGCAGGCATGGGGGGGTCCTGAAACTGGCTCAGGTGCTAATGGAAAAGGGTGACGACCGTGCTCCATGGAAGGGAGAGAAGGGTGACCAAGGACCCCCCATTGCTGTGCACTCAAAGCCACACTGAAGCCACTGGACACCTGTATGTGTGTGTGTCCTGACAGAAGACCTGTCTGAGAGGAGGCGTCGGGCTTCACCTCAAGTCTGAGCTGACTAGGAACAAGGAGTGTGAGAGGAGACCTTTGGCCCAATGGGGGTCTAGTGGGTACTCGGTGTCTGTTTTTCCAGACTCATGAGGGGCAGCCATGCATAGGCTCAGGCTGGGTTCCCTGTGTCCCTGTCTCTGCAGATGACCACAGGGGACACACAAGACACAGAAGGGGACATGCCAGGTGGCCTGTGCCCCTGTGACACCTTGGGGCAGCTGTCCCTCAACAACAAGGAAGCTGAGCCCCTGTTGGAGGTAAATGTGGCCCTGCCAGGTCTCCAGGACAATATGGGGGCCTCCGAGGCCCAGGGAAAGCAGCAGCCTCCTCCCAAGTTCCCACGCAGGAACAAGGGCAGAGTAGTCTGGTACTCTGGGTCCTGACCTTACAATGACTGGCCCCCTCCCCTGGAGGACAGGCCCCAGGGGCAGCCAGGATCCCAGGAGCCTGAAGTGGAACTACAACTTGTGAAGGAGCTCATTTTCTCTGCCCCTCGGATGAGTGGAGCTGAACCCAAGACAGTAAATGCAGGCTTACCCTGGGTTCCTTGTGTCCCTGTCTCTGCAGATGACAATGGGGGACATTCAGGACATAGAGGGGGACATGTCAGGAGGCCTGTGCCCCTGTGACACCGCAGGACAAGTGCTTCCCCCCGGCAAGGAAGCTGAGCCCCTGCTGCAGGCAATTGTGGCTTGTCAGGTTCCCAGGACAATATGGGGGCCCTGAGACCCAGGGAAGTGGCAGCCCCTCCCAAGCCCCCATGTGGGAACAAAGGCAGAGTGGTCTGGTACTCTGGGTCATGCCCTTACAGTGACTGCCCCCTCCTCTAGAGGATACGCAGGGCAGGGCAGGACCCAAAGAGTCTGAAATGGAGTTGCAATCCATTGAGCAGGTGAGCACCTGTCACTTCCTGAGCCCACAGGCTCTTTGCTCCTGGGCCCAAGGGGGTCCTTCTGAACCCCAGACCAGGCATATAGCTAGTCCCTTTCTGTCCTGGCTCTGGATGGTGCTGAGCTGAACACAGGTCACTTCATGCTTCTGGTCCTCATGGGGCATGTGGCCACATCTAAGCTTCATCTTGAGAGAGTTGATACAAGCACAGAGATGGAAAAAGAGACTTGGGAGAGAGAAAGGAGAGAGGGAAAGACACAAGAGTCTGGAGCTTCCTCCCTTGGGAGTATCCCATCTCTGCCCTACAATCACAGCAGCACACTACACAGGAGAGCTATTTTGTTGACTCCAAAGTTTTTGACAATTACTCCTAGGAGTGACTCCCCAGCCCCATGTCACTCCACCCATTGAAGCCATTGTCCACACCCTCACTTCTTAGAATGTGACAGGGCATGTAGTGTGTGTGTGTGTGTGTGTGTGTGTGTGTGTGTGTGTGTGTGTGTGTGTTCACTGATGCCTCTCTAAAGGTTGGATAAGCTATGGGCTGCATAGCAAGGTATGAGTGCCCCAGGTCTACCATCAAAGGGTCTCCTTCTTCCATGCAGGTGAGGACACATGGGGGTTCTGGGTGAAAGCCTGGCCTGGTAGACCCAAGTGCTGGCACCCTCTTCAGAAAGCCTCTCCCTCTGATCAGCTGTGACCAGGTGACATGCCCATGCATACAGGTGACATGAGCTGAGTGCACCACCTGGGGCTCCACGAGGTGCTGCACCCCCTTGGTGGAGTATGGTCAATAAGCAGGAGGTAGGGATCCTCCCAGAGTCCAGCCAGTGGGCAGCTCTTCTCATGAGTCAGCCCAGGAAATTCTTGTGTACCCATACCTGCACCCCAGACTTGGACCCTTACAGAACTCCGATCTTCAGGGCATTGTGGGCCTACAGGAGCTGAACTGTCACCTCTGGGGACACTCACATTCCAGGGAGGAGGGAGCCTTCAGCCTTGCTGCTTGCTCTCAGCTGAATGAGGACATGATTCCTTTCCTTTCATGTGACCCAAGTTGATCCCAGGCACAATTGGATGGTCAGGACAGGCACACATATACTGGGTGACCATGGGTCTGGATTTGTGGGGGACATTGGAACCTCACAGTTTAACAGCTCACCCAGAAAGTCCAGGGGCCTTCACTGCAGAGAACAGACAGAGACAGTCACACACTCACAGACACAGAGTATTGGTTGACTTGCTATAAAATCTATCAAAGCCTCAACTTTTTGTCACAGAAGGGCAATATGCACATGCTTTGAGGAATATTCCAATTTTGGATAGTTGAAAGAGCTCTCTTGGCCATTGTGCTGCTTTGCTGAGTGGATGACCCAGGTTTGAGCTCAGCCCCCATTGTATTGGAGAAATCTTGGTGATGTTATCTCTTTCTCTCTCTCTCTGCTCTCTGTCTTTATAAAGGACTCAAGTTTAGCCTGAATTTCCAAATTCACAGCCCCCAGTGCAGTGATTCAGCCATTCAAGGAGAAGGCACAGATCCGCAAGACAGGGAGCTCACTGGAAGCGAGAACTTGCTGCCCTGCTCAAGAACAGAAGATGAACAGCTCATGGGGAAGTTAGTGTGTGTGGGGGGGTGTGTCCTCAGTGTCCCCTGCAGCCCTGAAGCCTGCAGGCTCTTATCCTTTGCCCCTGGATCCTGGAGAGATGAGCAGTGTTCCCCGGCCAGGGCTGCAGTGCTGGGCGCTGCCACTAGGGGGCAGGCACCTCCCGAATCTGCGTGATTCTGGGCTGGGTGGGAAGAACTGGAGCGAGAAGGGCATTGCAGAGGCTATCTGGGCAACCCCCCATGAGAAGGAGCAAAAGGATGCTGAGGGCAGGAGAGGCGGGTGCACCCCACACAGAGCTGTATGTTGGAACACGTGGGGCAAGGGGCGCTGTGACAGTCTCAGTGACTGAGCCTGCCCCCGAAGTCAGGGGCAGAGTGAGTGGCCAGAGGTCAGAGGGTCAGCTGTGGCTGGGGGAAGGGGCAATGGAGGGAGAGGGGGTGGAGGACAGGAAGGAGAGGGCAGCCTGCATTAGCTGGCAGGGCAGTCCCGTGCCCAGACCCACAGGAAGTCTCTGCTCCCCACTCCGCCCTTTCCAGAGCTATTTTTATACCTTGGGGATACAGATGTAGTTGAGTCTCCAACAACTTTATAGCCTTGTCTTTCAGTCACTAAACTAACACACATTTTATACTAACACACATTTAATACCATTTTATCCTTGTGCATGGTAATGTGTGCTTTCAACCACCACCCTGTCCCACATTCTACTCCTTCAAGATTGAGCTGGTGGTGGCCAGGCAATTGAGCATACACATTAGCATGCACAAGGACCTAGGTTCAAGGCCCCACTCCCCACCTGCAGGGGGGAAGCTTCATAAGTGATGAATCAGGTCTGCAGATGTCTCTCTCTCTCTCTCTCTCTCTCTAACCACTTGTCCCCTCTCTTTCTTTACAAATAAAAAAGGGGCAAGGGTAGGCAGGCAGTGGTGCACTTGCTTAAGCACACATCAATAAATAAAAGGAAAGAAATAAAGAAAAAATAAAATAACAAGAAAAGTATAACGAAAAAAATAAAAAGAAAGAAAAGAATAATGTCCACTGGGAGCTATAGATTTATCATGTAGATCTGAGTCTCAATGGTGTAAAAAAAAAAAGTGTTCTAGGTCTTTTCTTTTTCACTGTGATCACACTTAGTCAGGCTTTGAATGCTTGCCAATTCAGTAGTCAAAAAAATCCCACCATGTTATTATTTTTTAATTTAATTAAATTACACATTTATGATGGAATCAGAGAAATTGGGTTAAAGAGAAGGAGAGAGGAAGAGAGACAGATACCTGCTGCACTCCTTCGCAACTCATTATTGTTATAACCTGGTAATATTTGAGGCTCACACATCGAGGTCAAATGCCCACTGGTGACTTTTTTTTTAAGTTGACAATTTAAATATATGCCTGTTCTAGGGTATTTCATGTTCTTTTTGTAACCCGGAGGTTTGTAACAAGCTAATAGAAATAGCACTGTGGCCTGTTTGTACCAGAGGGCAGCTCTTGAGTAAGAGTTTTGCCTTTCAGCTGTGATTTAGGGTGAAGATCTCTAACCCAAATTCCACCAAAAGCCATGTGGATAAGACAAATGTGATGCAGGCAGGTAAGTGAATGCATCGATGATCCTAGGACAGGAATCCTGTGAAGGCCTACTCCATCACTTGAGGAAGACAGGCCCTAAAGTGAGGGCAGCCTAGAATGTTCCCAGTTGAGACCATGGACTGTGAGATCAGACTGACAGGAACTTGGGGGTTATACAGGCTCCTGTGCTAAATGTGAATATACATGGGCCCTAGGTCAGATTGATGTGGTAAATAGTTAACTGTATTTATATATTTTCTTCAAGTTTGGGAGCTACTTTTCTCTCCTAATCCAGCTTTATAGCCCTATTCCCAACTCTGACACCATCTTCCCACCTCCAAGTTAACTATCAAGCTCAGGCAAAAATCACTAAAATCATGGGTCTCCAGGAACAGGCCTAAAATAGACTTCCTAGCTTCTTACCACCCTAAGATCATTATTCTCACCTGCTCTATTCCTAGTTTCTGTTTAACATTTTTTCCTGCCTTATAACTTACTGCCTTTCAGACACCAAGTTGCAGGTGCTACTATGATTCCATCCTAACTTCCCTGGGCAGACAACCTCACCAATGTGTCCTGGAACCTTACCTCTCAAGAGCCCTGCCCTACTAGGGAAAGATAGAAACAGGCTGGGGGTATGGATATGTTGTTTACGTTTGGGAGCTCCAGCAGGCCGGGGTAGCTTCGCAGCGGTGAACAGAGAGAGACTCGGGGACTCATGGTTGAGCTGTAGGCAGTATCTCTTTATTCATGCAGGATGTAGCACAATCTAAGCTGAGCTAAGCTAAACTAAACTAAAGTACCCCAAAACTCACAATGCTGTCTTTATATATACTTGCCAAGTAGGGTGGAAACAGGATGTGACATAGAGAGGGTGGAGAGAAAAGTGACTGGTGAAAATCAGAGTGTGACAAGGAGAGGATCAGGGTGTGACAAGGAGAGGGGGTGGAGCAGGTGAGAATTCTACCACTAAACCACCAATGCCCTGGAGGGAGGGTGGTGCTTGTCAACAGTGGTTATGTAAATAGAATGCAGTGGTTATGTAAATAGAATAGTGTTAAGCAGGGGGGATTTAAACCAAATGAAACAGAAGGGGTCTCATGCATACCAAAAATTCCCCCTTTCTTTTTAACTAATGGCCATAGTATCAGGATTGTGGGGTGAACAGAAACCTATATCATACAGGCGTTTTCAAAAGAACTGGCATAAGACATGGAAAACAAAATAGGTGAGCATCAATAACCAGTGTGATGCCAAGGGGAACGTTTCTTGCTTCAAAGGGCAAGGTCTAGCAGGCGAAAGGGCATTTCTTGCCTCTGGGAACGCTTCATGCCTCTGTGGGCATCTCTTGCCTCTTGGGGCGCTTCATGCCTCTGTGGGCATAACCAAATAAGGAGGTGGAGTTTTCTGCCTCTGGGGAAGAGCCTGCAGGCGAGGGGACATGGTCTATAAAGTCTCAAGGCAATTGGCTGAAGTTAGTCTTTGAGAAACACAGCAGCATGTACCAGTAAGTCTGATGGAGGTGTCAGTCCAAAGTAGCTGACCACAGAAGAAAATTCCAAGGGATGAAACGCTGATATGCTTTACATTGGGTAGTTCTCCCCCGCCAAGAGAATTGGATCAGTTCAGTTAGTTTCGTGGGCCTGCTTGGCCCCGCCCCAAAGGAACCCCGCGAGAGTTCCAGAGTTCAGAGGGTTCCTGAGTTCCAGAGTAAGAGAGAGTGCTTGCGCCGCCGCAAAGAGACAGCAGAGTTCTGTTTGGTGATTAGTTTGTCTTAGTTTATAAATCATTGTTCCTGAATAAAGAAATACAGCTTCCCTGTCTCTGGTCGTCTCTGTTACCCGCCCGTGAAGCTAGCCAGGCCAGCAAGAGCCTCTGAAATTTTTAACAACAAATGGCGTCCATGTGGACCTGACCTGCGCATCTCTCAGATAAGTAAAGACAATTTGGCTACCTATGCACTATGGCCTTCTCTTCTGCTTGTGAAGAGATCTCCAAAGGCCTCTGCTCTTTCTTCATGAGACTGTTTTGCTGTTTCTAGAACATTTATCTCTGGACCACTCTGTGGTTTCCACTCGCTCGGGCGAACTCAGAACAGCCAGTGGGAATAGCCAGCGGGCGAGGCGCAGAGCTGCTGTTTCCACCTGGTTAAACAGCCAGCCAGCCGGCTGCGCCCAGACAACCCCGCGCACCGCGCCCGCAGCCCTGCAGCCCCGCAGCCCTGCAGCCCCGCAGCCCGCAGGAGGCTGACGCCAGCACACAGGAGCCCGATGCCAGCACGCAGGAGCCCGATGCCAGCACGCAGGAGCCTGATGCCAACACGCAAGAGCCTGATGCTACCACGCAGGAGCCCAATGCCAGCACTCAGGCCAGCCCACAGGAGCCGGCTCTCCACTGCGTGGCGCAGGGCACTGGATGCGTGATCCCTCCACGCTGCTCGGCCACTGCGAACAGGGCAGCAGACATGGCAGGGCCATGGGGCAGGGCTGCGGCGGCCCATCATGGCCGCCACCCCTGGGCACCTAGGCCCATGCCTTCTACAAAGCTGGCCTGCCTGCCCTCTTGCTATAAATTCTGGAACCATACCAGACTTCCTGGACCCCCGGGTTCCCTGCTGAAACTGGGCACATGAGATCTCCAGCTGTCGGTCCGGTCTGAAGGCAGACAAGCTGGAGTACGCAGAGATTCGTGCAGAGATCGCAACCTGCAATTCCTTGAAGTGGAGCTGCGCGGGAAGCCACCTCCGGATGATGAACCCCCCCCCCAACAACTAAGACAGTACAGATTTAAAATCGTGTTTAAAATGACATGTCTTCGTAACAAAGGTTTCTCTCCTTGTGTATTAATGACCATGTTTATGTGTGTGTTTAAAGTTTGGTAAACAGTAACTTTAAGGCTAAATTCCTACTAGTCAAAGTTAAATGAAAAAGGTTTTCAACGTAATTCTCATAAAGATAAAATTAACTTACATTTAAAGTCTGAGGTAAAAATTAGTTAACAATCAATATATTTCAACTAAGTTGGTCTAAACAAAAGGTTAAATAGACTTGTTGATATGTAAAACTCTCCATCACCTTCTCTATTAGAAATGGTAGATCGCACAATGGCTATGCTAATTATTCTCATGCCTGAGGTTTCCTTTCCTGACTCCATCTTGAATGGGTGTAACAAAAGGTTAAAAAGACGTTGTTGCTATGTAAAAGTCTCAAATTCCTTCTCTATTAGAAATATGCTAATAAGTTTTGTTTCATAGTAAGTAAATTGCAGCCAGCTGCCTTTGGGACTCTAGGCCGTTCCCTGCCCCCATGCAAATGCCCGTCAAAAAAGTACGCCCCCCAGAGGCAAGAAATGGTTTTTTTTAAGCTGATAAAGTTTTGCCCACAGAGGCAAAAAATGGCCGGCCCCCTCAGGCCTTCCCTTGGCAGCACACTGGTTCTTGTTACTTGCTTACATGTTTCTCCATGTTTGTGCCAGTTTCTTTTTGAAAATGCCTGTATGATATATGTTTCTGTTCACCCCACACCCTTGATACTATAGTCATTTAGTTAAAAAGAAAAGGGGGAATTGTTGTATGCTTTACATTGGGTTCTAGTTCTCCCCCGCCAAGAGAATTGGAGCAGTCCAGTTAGTTTCGCGGGCCTGCTTGGCCCTGCCCCGAAGGAACCCCACGAGAGTTCCAGAGTTCAGAGGGTTCCTGAGTTCCGGAGTAGGAGAGAGTGCTTGCGCCACTGCAAAGAGACAGCAGAGTTCTGTTTGGTGATTAGTTTGTCTTAGTTTATGAATCGTTGTTCCTGAATAAAGAAATACAGCTTCCCTGCCCAGCCGTATGTCTCTGGTCATCTCTGTTACCCACCGTGAAGCTAACCTGGCTAGAGCCTCCGAATTATTAACAACAGCTGCATGTTTGTCTCGATGGGGAATGTCGGCCACCAGAATTCTGCTTTTCTGTAGAGAGTGATCTTTGGAGTCTGTGAATCTGTTTCTTCAGGTCGTGCCAGGTCACATCATTGGTTTCTGGGGGTATGTTGTAGTCATTCCATCTTGTGGGCGATGTCAGAGAACAGAGGTCCAAATGGATTTCCAGGAATTCCATTTGAGTAGATGCTTTTTCATGTGAAGACTTGACAGCTGAAATTCACTTACTTGTCAAACAAAACTTGTAGCAGATTAGAAGTTTACTATAATTGATAACTCCATTATAATTGGAAGTCCTTTCTAGTATGATTTTAAGGTTGTTTAAACAGTTTAAACTCAATAAAATGTGGAAAGGTAAACAGAAGAATCATGGTAGAAGC